>NW_007025645.1:445814-488588 GCF_000164805.1 Carlito syrichta
CACTCACCTCAGCCTCCCAAGGCGCGGGATTACAGGCTGAGCCACCGAGCCCGGCTGGTGGAATTTTTTTGAAATTCTTTCAATGTGTCTGCCCAGTTCGTGAGGGCATATGATGTACTCACGCACCTGCCCACACAGTGCTGAGCGTTTAGCAGTTTTTGACCAAAAAACAGCATAACTCCCAGGCCCACCCTCCCTATTCGTCCAATCTTGCCCCAAGTGACTTTTTTGTTTTGTTTCCCCAGATGAAAAAAAGTCCTCCAAGGAAACATTTTGCCTGTGTGGAAGCGGTGAGACAAAAAATGGCGGAAGCACTAAAAGACATCAGAGTGTACGAGTTCAAAAACTGTTTCCAGCAGCGCAAAATACGTCTCTAGAGGTGTATTGCATCAAATGGAAAGTACTTTGAAGGCAACTGAAGTTTAAACACGGAAGAATACTCAATTTTTAAAATAAATACATTCTGGGTTTTTTTAAAGTTTCCCCTCATATTCTGCAAACAGGCATACAATAGTGGATTAAAGGGAAATGTAAGAGAAATCCCTCACAATGTAGAAATATATTAAGTGGCACAGTGAAGAGGAACATCCAAGTGCAGAATGTGGATTCCGAGCCTTGGCTGGGATGGCGACCCCCTCCACTACCAAATATTCCATGTGGACTCTGCCTTCCAGAGAGTCTCTTCCAGAGAGTCTCTGCCATGTGGACTCTCCCAGGTCATGGGGTGGCCTAGACTCCTTCCTAGGGGCTGAACCTTGGAGCCCTTTCTTCCATGTTGACCACTGCACATGGTGGGACCAGCAGGCAGGGCAGAGGGTTCATGGATGTCACCCTCCTTTCTTCATGCCCCAGTGGTAATGACCTCCCGGTTACCTTTGATGGTCTGCATCGGCGCTGTCCGATAGAACTTTCTACAGTGATGGAAATGCTCCCAATTGCCCTGTCTAAGATGGTGGACACCGCGCAGAAGGTGGCTAGTGCGCCTGAGGGACTGAACTTCTTACTTTGCTTCATTCGAGCTGATTTAGATGTAATGGCCACAGGTGACTGGCGGCTGCAGGGTTGGACGGCACAGATCCAAATCCAGCCAGCCAACACCATGACCTCCTTCAGGGTTTGTTCCTCGGGACTGCTGTGTTCCCACACAAAGCTTTCCTCTAAACCGCTAAACCAGCAGATGTAGGTTTTGTTTTGTTTTGTTTGTTTGTTTGCTTGTTTTGCAAGAAGCAAGTATTTGAGAGAGGGTTCTTTGGTTTAATAGCGAAAGGCACCGTTCCAATATCTGTGCCTTGGTGCCAAGATTGATGTGACCTGATTGCAATAAATGGCTCATATTTGAGCTCATGCTGGAGGATGGGGTCCCAGACTCACAAGATGTTGTCTACAGGGTGCTGTCACAGATCCTTTCACTGTCCCTTCTACTCTGCTGTGAAGCCAGCGGCATGCATGACCAAGTTGGACAACCTCGTGACCATCTGGCTAGCACTCCCTTTCTTTGACTGGGAAGTTGGTTCCTTGGGCAGAAGCAGTGTTGTGTGGGTTGCTGTGTGGGTGTGGAGGCCAGTTAATCAGCCCACTGATGACCGTGGTGCTGCTGGGAGCAGGACAGAGAGAGAGAATATTCAGATCCAGCGTAAGCATTTCTTCCAGTGAGGATGCACCACTCTCCCCTGTGACAGAAGGAGCCCAGCGCAACTCACTTGCCATCAATAGCTGACTGCTCCTCCTCACTGTAGTGTGGCACTGGACTTGCACAACGGGGCTTACTGTTGGAAATTAAACCCTCATCAGCTTTGGAGAGGCTGCAAAGTCTTTACTGGCATAGACAGCCTCTGTTTCTGCCTCCATAACTGCTTGGTTGCTGAGTGGGCACAGGGGTAACTGGGAGAGAGGCTCATCCACTGGGCCAGTTGCAGCAGGAAAAATAGAGAGATTGTGACACGGAGACTATTATAGGAAGTGGTACTTTATTACGCTGGCCATCCCAGCCGGCCCGAGAGTCTAATGTGTCCAAAGTGTCCAAATCAAGCGCCTCAGAACAGGAGAAGTGGGATCTTATACCCTTGTTTAGGTAAGGGAGGGGAGTCGTGTAACAAATGGTTTCCAGGAACTGCAGGCTTGTAAACCATCAACTTCAGAATGGGGGGTTTTGGATAAGTCTGTGGAATTAGTTATTCTTTTTGCATTTCCATGAAATGGCCAGTCTCTGGGCCATTTGGCCTTTCTTAAACAAAACCTGCCCAGCACACTTGGCGGGTCTTTAAAGTTGCAGCTTGCCTTTCAAAAGGAAATACCTTTAACTGCTACCAACCCCCCTTTTTGCCACAGGGTTAGTGGGAGACATTTTGTCATCCCAGGTGATTGCCATGAGGCCAACTGCTGATTCCGAAGCAGCTACATGTGTTTCTGTGTTTATTCACTCAATTATACAAGAAATATATTTGAGCATTTGCCGCATCCTGCCACATGGTCATCTCATCCTCCTGATTACTGAGAACTTCCTCCCCACTGAGGGTGCTCTGGAGAGCACTTGTTCTGTACACAAAGGGTCAGTTCTGAGAAATCCACCCTCATCCTCCTCCTAGACCGCCTCGTCAATGTCAGGCTCCCATCTTATTCTGGAGCCCCCGGTAACCCAGTCAAAACATCCCCTACTGCCCACGAGTCAGTGTAGATCTCTCTCTCAGGCCATCTTGCCTTTGGGGCACAAGCTCGACATGGTGCACTGCTCTAAATTCTGGCCCCTGAGAGCATTTCCCTCTCCACTGTCTTCTGGGGCCATCCCATTGTGGGAGAGTAACACAGCAGCCATCCACTTTTCCTGGGTGAACTCTGCTCAGTGTGTGAACTTGGCTCAGTGATTCTCCTCCCTCATCAGTTGGCCACAGGGAACACTGTGACACCATTGACATGGCGGGTAGTGGGGAAGTGAGTGGAGGGCAGGATCACAGGAGATGGGATGTCCTCACAGCCATGTCTGGGTGACGGGCCACCCACGTGCCCAAGTGCACAGACGCAGGGCTTCCAGCTGCAGCACCAACTCCTCCCAGGCTTCCTGCTTGTAGTGTGCATCAGCTCCCAAGACGCCAGCCTTTCAAAAGATGTCTTTCCAGGTTTACGTTCTGCGTCATTTAATAAGATTCTCGGCAACCCCTTCGGGTCCCCTCCCACTGTGGGAGCTTTTCTGTCCTCTCAATGAGTCCTGCTCTTTCACTTAAAAAATAAAATAAAAGATTCTCAGTGTCTCAAAAGGTTGTCAATTTTGCTATTAAATCATCTAGGCACTTACGTGTTTTGGGGGCAGATCCTGCACAGTCTTTCTAATCTCTTGTGTAGAAATTGGGCCACTCGTGTTTCTACCACTTCATGAGCCTATTTGGTAATATGCATGCTTCTAGAAATGTACCTATTTTACCTATGTTTTCAATTTTGACATCATGTTATACACACCACGGGCTTCTCATCCAATCTCCTGTCTATTTACAGCTATATCCTCTTTGCCATTCTTTTTTGCTAGACTCAGCCAAGTCGAATCCAATCTTAATTTGATCAATTCTATGTTATGTTTCTTTCTAAGGCATTAATTGATACATTGTCTTTAGTTCTCTCTTGGACTTTTCTAAGGGTATTGTATTGTATCTTTCCAGCTTCTCAAACTCAATATTCAGGACATTTCCTCCCCCGCCCCCAATAATCCTTGCAATTGTCCCCTTGGATGTAAACACTACAGAGAGAAATTTTCTCTCTTTTAGTTCCTGAGTGGTCCAAGCACCCGGGGCTGTGCAAGAGGCATTGAGAAGATATTTGTGGAATGAATGAGAGAGTGTAAGACCGTGGCCGCTGCCCTAAGGAAATCTTCAGCCTGATATCTAGGTTTTGATATGAAATATTCGCATTGTTACTAATTTCTGACAGTTTGCAATCTCAATTACTATCTTTCAGTTTAACTTGAGCTATGTAGAGAAATGTTTGCAAGTTTATAAGTGGTTAGACTTGGGGTGAATTGGTATCTTTTTGTTGTTAATTTCTGGATTTATTATATCGTGATCAGGAAATGTGGCTCAGATGATTTCTACTTTTCGGTTACTGAGTTTTTTATGACCTGATATGTGGTCATTTTTTGGTCATTGTTCCATGAGGAACAGAAATGAAAGCAGATGGTTAGTGTTGGGATCACATGCAATGCTTGCTTAGTTTGATGTTCAAATCTTCTCTTGTCTCCACTCAATTTGCTTCTGAGAAAGTTGTGATACAACCTACCCTTGAGACCATGGCTTGGTCAGAGAGTTTTCATTTCACACCCTCTTGGCACACCGAATCCTGTATTTATTTATTTTTGGTCCTTTGTCTCGTTCAATGCATCCTGCCTTGAATTCACTTTGTCTGATGTGAGTATCCCCACCTTTCTTTCCTCCTGTCAGCATGTGCCTGGGATATCTTTGCCAGACCTTGAAGGTGAAGCATTGTTGTTTTAAGTCAGTATTTTGTAACTGGAGTGTACAGAGTCTGGATTCATGTGAGCGTGTGTCTGGTGTAGACAGAAATATGTGTGGACAGGCCCCAAATTGGGGTCTTTCCCTTTACATAGAGGTATTAATATTTAAGTAAGTCACAGTTACACCGTAACAATGAAATAAATGTTTGATCTTCCTGTCATTTTATTTCATGTTTTTGGTTGTTGTTATTCATTTTTGATTAGCTTTTCCTAGTCTTTTTGGACAAGGTTTTTATGGAAGGAAAGTTTAGAGGGGGAGCCAGGGATATGAGTTGAGTTTGGTCTGTGGCTTATCATACTTTCTGTAGTCGACTGAATAACGGCCGCAAAGGTACTAGGCCCTAATCCCAGGAGCCTGTGAATGTTACCTTAAATGGCAAAGACTTTGCATATGGGGCTAAATTAAGGATTTTTTTCTTTAGTTGGGGTCTCACTCAGTCGCCCAGGCTGGAGTGCAGTGGCACAATCACAGCTTACTACAGCCTCAACTTCCTGGGTTCAAGCTATCCTTCTGCCTCAGCCTCCTATCCTATTCTGCCTGGTTTTTTTTTTTTTTGAGTCAGAGTCTTACCCTGTTGCCCCGACTGGAGTCCTGTGGCACGATCATAGTTAACCACAGCCTCCACCTCCTGGGCTCAGGGAATCCTTCCACTTCAGCCTCCTGAGTAGCTGGGACTACAGGCACAGGCCACCACACCCAGCTCTCTTTTTTTTTTTTTGGTATAGACGAGGTCTACTATATTGCCCAGACTGGTCTCAAACTACGGGACTCAAGTAATTCTCTGGCCTTGGCCCCCCAAAGTGCTGGGATTTCAGGCGTGAGCTACCATGACCACCTCTCTGGTTTTATTTATGCAGCATTCTCTGGAATGCCACAGTTAGTCTGCTGGCCCGCACTCACTCCTTTTCATCGGGGGTCATTTCTTCGGCTTCCTCAACTTCGTCCCCTCTCCTGAGCTTCTGCTTCCCATACAAACTGGCTATTGTATTGTTGGAGCGAATGTTTTGGTTTCTCTTAGTTATAACTAGAGGCCTAGATTTTCATTCTCCAAAATAAATTTTACAGAACACTAGTTCCATGAGATGTTAAAAAGCTTCATTTTTTTTTTTTTTGAGTTGGAGTCTCACTCTGTCACCCAGGCTGGAGCGCAGTGGCCGCTCCTGGCCACCGCAGCCTTGACCTGCTGGGCTCCGGTGATCCTTCCGCCTCAGCCTTCCAAGTAGCTGGAACTACAGGCGCGTGCTGCCACGCCCGGCTAATTTTTTGATTTATCGTAGAGATGAGGTCTCACCAGGTTGCTCAGGCGGGTCTCGAACCCGCGGGCTCAGGCAATCCACTCACCTCAGCCTCCCAAGGCGCAGGATTACAGGCTGAGCCACCGAGCCCGGCTTAAGCTTCATTTTTTAAAAAGTTCAGTGGCTCAGTGAGTGTGGAAAATACTGAGTCAAAACACATTTCTGGAAGTTTCCGTAGAAGCAACATCAGCAACATCAAACAACGGCTAGGGTGTGGAGCGACAGTCGCTCTCGGACGTGACTTTGGAAAATAGCTTGGCCGTGTGCACACACTTGCAGTTTCCATGTCTAGGCACACCTGCCTGGGAAAAATGTGGAACATATGTTCATGAAAAGACTCGTACTCCCATGTTTATATTGTAGCAACTTTGTTCTGGCAAAACCTGGGAAAACCAAAATATTTGCCAACAGGAAAATAAACGGTAATAAATATATGCTTGCAATGTCATCACATGGATACATTTTAGATCTCACTTAATAGCACTCAGGTATTATGGGGGTGGGAGAAGCCAGACCCCAAAGAGCACATATTGTGTGAAAATTCATGTCTAGGAAGCTTTGGAACAGGCAAAACGAATCTACTGTTACCACAGTCTAAAGTGGTTGCCAGTGGGGTGAGCATGAGGGAACTTTCTGGGGTGATGAAAATGTTCGTCTTGAGACCAGTGTGGGTTGCACGAGTGTCATCTTTTGTAAAAATTCGCCATACTGAATGCTTAACAGCTGTAACTGCGCAGAAGGTAAATTATACAATAAAAGTTTCTGCAGCTGGGCATGGTGTCTCATGCCACCTGCAATCCCAGCACTTTGGGAGGTTGAGGTGGGAGGATTACTGGAGCCCAGGAGTTGAGACCAGCCTGGGCAACATCGTGAGACCCTGTCTCTATGACAGCAAAATAAATAAAGTGACTGTGAGACTCCCCAGAACCCTTAAGAAGCTGAGACATGTTATACACACCAAGAAGGGGGCCGTGGCCCCAGGGTCTCCTGGCCCAATTTACCCTGCTTGGAGGGCTGTGGGCAGGGGGTGTTTCCTCCCAAATGCATGAGCTGGGAGCAAATGGCCAGGTGGGGACAGGAACCACTGGACTCCTGCACCTCAAGTCCGAGGTGTCATGGAGGCCTGTTGGCAGGAGAGGCTGAGCTGAGGGGGTAGGGGGTTCCCATACTCTGCTCCAGTGGAACCCAGGCCATGCCAACTGCTTCCTGCCCACCCCCCTGCCCCTGCACCTGCTAATGGGGTCCCAGGGTGTCTGTGTAGGGGCTGGGCTCTGATGGCTACAGCCGCAGGCTCTGGTGGCTGCTGTCACTGCCGGGTCTAGACCCTCCCTGCTTTCCCTCTGCGGGACTGTGGGGTCCTCTCCCCCATCCTGCGCAGGCTGCCTGCACCCCTCACCCCTCAAGCAGCCCCAACCAGCACAGCCCGGGACAAAGGCCCGGCTGGATTCAGCTCCTGGGACCTCCTCGGCCCCTGTGCCCCCTCCTGCTGCCCAGAGTTGGGGGCTCGCGGACCCAGCAGCGAAGCCAGGCCCTGAGCGGCCTGGGCGGACTGGATGGTCGGTGCCCACAGCCTCTGGCTTTGCCAGCTCCCAGTTGCTTCTCGCGCCATGGAGATGTCGTTATGGCCCTCTTGTGCCTGCCAGTGAGGTCGGGGCGTGGCAGCCAGTTATGAGTGAATCAGGGTGAGGGTGCACAATGCACGTGTGCGAGTGAGTGTGTGTGAATGTGTATGAGTCAGTGTAAGGGTGTGAGTGTGAATGAGCTGAGTGTGTGCAAGTGTGTGTGAATGTAAGTATGTTTGAGTGTGAGTGCGAATGTGAACACGTGCGTGAACATGTGTGAACGTGTGTTTGAGTGAGTGTGCCCACGTGAGTGTGTGAATGAGTCTGAGGGCGAATGTGAGTGTGCAGAGTGTGAGTGTGTGAGTGTGAACGTGTGTGTGAGTGTGTGAGCGTGTGTCTGAGTGTAGGTGTGAACATGTGAGTGTGTGTGGGTGTCAGTGTGATGCCGGTGCAGCTCGAGCCCAGGGCGGGGGCTGGACGAGGGCCGTGGAGCAGCGGCTGCGGGGCAGGCTGCTGTCAGTGCGCCCGCGGAAGGTCCTTGGGGCCGCAGGAGTGACATTGCTGCGCGGCTGACAGATGCTCGCGGGCGACGAGGACGCCCGCCGGCCTCTCCCCTGGGCCCTGATGCCATCCGCGCTAAGGGCCTGTCTGGTTCCATTACAAACCTCCGTTCCAGGCTTGGCGCTCAGCCTCGGCTCGCAGGTGTGGAGGACGGCAGCCTCAGCAAGGGCGTTCGCTTTTAATCGTGGCCATTAATCTGGCACCCATGGCTGGTCTGTCCCACGGCAGAAGGGGGCATGGTGGCGAGACGCATCCACTGGGGACCGGTTGACCCCACTTTGCTCTTAGCAGGTGGGAGAGGAAAGCTCCTTCGTTCTGCCTGTCAGGGCTGCCTTCCTGGCCTCCTTGGGGTGGCGCAAGGTCTGCCTCCTCCCTGGACTCTGTGCTGCCACAGCCTGAGGGCTCTTTCCTACAGTGCAAATCCAAGCAGGTCCTGCCGCTGCTGAGTCTCCTTTGGCTCTTACGTTTGCCAGAACATGCCAGAATAAACTTGGCTTTGCACATACTGTTGCCTGTCTGGAATAGCCCTCTCCACACTTTGTCCACTTGGTGAACTTCTATTCATCCTTCAAAACCCAGTTCCGACACACCTCCTTTCAGAAGGTATTTCAGACTGCCTTCTGTAGGAATCTACCTACAAGTAGGCCCCACTGTCTTCTATGTTGTGTGAGTCCTTTCATTGTAACTCAGTACACACAACCATCACTGTCACTATCTTGCAGCCTCTTGGTGGACTTTGGACCCTCTTTTACCCTAACATATAGCCAAGGGTCTTGCTTGTGTCAGCACTGGTTGACCCAAACTGAATTTGTTACTAGTCAAAGATGCTATGGGATGTAGGCGTTACCATGCCAGGGCCATGCTGTGCAGCCTTGGGCCCACCCCATCCCTCTCTGGTGTAGGTGTTGCCATGCCAGGGCCATGCTATGTGGCCTTGGGCCCACTCCTTCCCTCTCTGGGCTTCCCTCTTCTGCATCTCTACAGTGAGGAAGCTGCCAGGGTCTCTTGGCTGTGCGAGTTTCAGGAACTGCCCCAGGCCAAGCTGCCTGCTCCAGGGTAAACAAAAGGTTTGGGTGTCACAGCCACCCTGCAGAACCCCTGCTCCGGGTCGGCCAGGTCTGTGAGAACCAGCACCTGGGCCCTGAGGTGACTGGCATCCAGGAGAGACAGGGAATGTTTGCAGAACTCGAAGTTTCTCTATTTCCCCAAGAGGAATGAGAAACCTCATTAAGCCAGGATGGGAGCACCGGGCCACGCCCTGCCAATGCCACGCCGGGCGGCCGCTGGGCTCTGTGAGTGGCAGTCTCTTCCATTTCAGATATCAGAAGTCATCTGCCTCCCGCACTCGCCTGACCACTTTATTAGCACACGAGATGCATTTAAGCCTCAGACTCACGCAAGCAGAAATAAGCTCACATTCACCTCCTAATTAAACTGAGAGAAGCCAGCCAGATCCAAGGACACCCGGCCCACTCAATTAATTAACATTTATTACAATCAGAAAACAATCTGATTCAATTAAAATGTTTCCACAAAAGTAGTTTAATGACTTTCTCCAAAATAAAGTACGTTTGATGGAAGCATTTATTATTCCAAGGCACAGCATTGTGAGCCCAAGGAGTGCCGGCCCTGGTGTGGGTGGTGGGCTCTACAGAGGGCCAGGGTTCCAGCTGAGCCCCTCGACAAGGTGGGTGCTTCCCTCTACAGAGCCAGAGAGGCCCTGGACAGTGGCTTCCACCCTCACCCCTGCTGCCAGCTCCCACCCCCACTCGTGCCTGGCAAGCCCCCAAGAACAGATCAAGGTCGCGGGGATGCAGGTGGGCTTGGACTCCGCGGCCTGGACTCAGCTCTGCCTCTGATGTGCTGTGTCACCTTGGACAGGTGGAGGTGATCAGAGAGAGCGCTGTCAGCAAGGCCTTCTGCAACTCAGCCAGGAGGTGTTTGGAGAGCTGGGAAACTGCCATTCAAAGGCTGCAAGCCATTCTGGCTCTCAGGAGCCTGAGATTTGAATTTGCAAAAATCCCTTGACGAGGCCTCAGTTGTAAAAACAGAAGGTGAACCCCCACGCGGAGCTCGCCTCCTTGATCCAAGGATTTGAGTGCTTTGTGCCGCCCAGCAGTGGGCTGGACACGTGGGCTGGACGCATTTGCCAGACTGTGTCCTTTCATTTTGACAGTGACCCTGAGGCAAGGAAGCCCGCTGCGACCGAGGCTCAGAGAGTGCCAGAGGACCCGCGGGCAGCCAGAGGGCGACAGAGGGGCCCTGTCGAGCTCAGAGTGACTGGGGGACCCTGGGGAGGAGGAGACCTCTGAGCGCTGGTCTGGGTGGTCTCTCCATTTGAAAAGCTCCCTGGTGACTCTGGTCCTTCGACCTGGGAAGACCTGGGAAGTCTCTACGCCCCGCCTGGTGTCCTGGGGTCAGGCCATGCCTGACGCCCCAGGACAGGCTGAACAAAGCCCCTCCCCGTCCAATGAATTCAGTGGCACCAACCTTGACTGAACCGCAGACACCATCACCAGTGTTGAGCATCAGCTTTCAGTAAAGCTCCAACTTCATGGGCAGAAAAATGGGACGCCAGCCATATGATCTTAATTTAGAAAGAAAAGGCAGAGCAAACAGCACCGGCAGGACACGTGGCAAAGGTTAGCAGTCTCATTTCTAGATGGTGGCCTGGTGCACCAATTTCACCTTCCAAATTTTTGGCCCTAAACAGACGTGACTTTTATAGTCAGAGAAAGCTGTTCAGAGAGGGTCTTCCATGCCTGCTGCCTTCTCACCTGCCTGTTGATGTCTGATGACGTTTCTAATGATTTGCCTCGGCTCTTTGTAACTCAGGATTTTATCCCTGAGTCTCTTATGGTTGTGGAAGTAGTTCTCCTGGTTGTTTATTTTTCCATTAGGTTTCTACTGTTTTCAATGGACAAAAGTGTGGCATCATCAACCAGATCTATCGATCTTCCCGCTCAGATGTCCCCCTGCTCTTGAGCTTAGAAAGTCCTTTCTCAACAAGAGATAAAGCAGGTATTGATGCAGCGTTCTTTCTGGTTCTTAGGGTGCTTTTCTTCTTTTCTCTCCTTTGTGGTATGCAACTCTTCAATCTGTTTGGATTTATATTGGTTGGCAGTATGCGGATTAATATTTTCCAAATAGCTAACCAATTTTGCCAGCACAACTTATTGGGCAAAACCTCCTTTCCTTCCCTTATGGTGATGTCTTACTTATCCTACATTGCATCTGTATAGATACTAGTTTCATACTGGATACTATTCTTAGGATACCTGTTCTATTACATTGACCTGTTGTCACACTGTTTTATTGATCATAGCTTTTTCATATGCTCAACTATACTTTCAATTTCTACAACTTCTGGGTTTCTTTCATCTCTTTATTCTTCCAAGTGACTCTGAGAACTATTTTGTTTCTCACTCTGGGAAAAAAAAACAATTAAGATTTTAACTTTACATTTCATTAAAATAATTGAGAAGACAACCGATAGTTCATCTCTCTATCTTTGCATCTGCTTTTGTAGTTCTCAGGAGAGTTTTGTAGTTTCTCACATTTCATTGTCTTTTTTTCTTTGTGGAGACGGGGTCTTGCTATGTTGCCCAGGTTGGTCTCAAACTCTTGGTCTCAAGCGCCTCCCACCTCAGCCTCCCAAAGTTCTGAGATGACAGGCAGGAGCCTCATTTTGTTGTTTAGCCATCCCTGCGAGTATGTAACTGAATGCCCAGAGAAGAAAAAATAATCATGATATGATTTATATACATGTATGTTCTATAATAGTGTTATTTTTAGTAAGAGAAGTTGACTGTGAAGGACTACGTCCACAATGTATTAAGAGAGAAAAGCTAGCCGGGCTCGGTGGCTCAGCCTGTAATCCCGCGCCTTTGGGAGGCTGAGGTGAGTGGATTGCCTGAGCCCGCGGGTTCGAGACCTGCCTGGGCAGCGAGACCTCATCTCTACAATAAATCAAAAAATCAGCCGGGCGTGGTAGCGCATGCCTGTAATTCCAGCTACTTGGAAGGCTGAGGCGGAAGGATCGCCGGAGCCCAGCAGGCGAGGTTGTGGTGGCCAGGAGCGGCCACTGCACTCCAGTCTGGGCGACAGAGTGAGACTCCAACTCAAAAAAAAAAAAAAAGAGAGAAAAGCTACGTGCAGAGGCCTGTGCATAGCAAGACCCTGTTTTTGTGAGCGTGGGGAGCCCTGCGGGCCATGTGTGTGTCTCTGTATTCTCATGAGCAGAGCTGGGGCCGAGGGCTTACACCCATGGTCACTGTGACAGGGTAGGAGCAGGGGAGGAGGTGAGTGGAGAGCAGATTCTTAACCAAAAACAGTAAAGGAAAAAAAGGTTACCCGTTGCTTCTGTGGTGGCCGGTGGCCACTCGGCAGCCTTTCTGGTTCCAGAAGTCACACTGGGAGGCCCCTCCAGCACGTACCTGCTGGGAGGGTGGGGCTGGGGTGACCTGATTGGTAAATGTAGCCTCTCCCTGTAGCCTGTGGAGGTGGTCTGCTCTGGGGCCTCTTGAGCGGAACCTCCCGGAGATGGCCAGTGCCAGTGCCTGGAGCCAGACACCAGCTGCAGGAGCTCAGTGAGGGACAGGAGAGGGAGCCTGCCTCCAGGTGACCCCGAGCCTGACTGCTTGGCCTGGCCGGGCCCTCCAGATGGTCCCGTCTTCCCAACCACCCCCTTTGCCCATGCCAAGGAGCCTCCCTTCGCTGCCCTGTCTGTCCCAGGTGGGTGCAAGACCACAGGACCCAGGCATGAAACCAGGCCAGCAAAACCTTGTAAGGTGCTGCGGAGGAGAGCTGGCTTCCAGGAAAGCCAGGCCTGGGTCTAGTCTTAGCCCAGCCACTTCTCGGCTGTGCAGCCTTGGGCCAGTTGCTTACGCACTCTGAGTTTCAACTTCATTTCCCATAGAACGGGTGTTAGAGGGCTGTAGTGAGAAGCGAATGAGGTGACGGTGGGAGCCTGGCCCGGGCAGCATGCGAAAGCAGTGGGTGGCTCTCCTCCCTTCTTGCTAGTCTGGGTCACACACAGAGGACAGCAGGCGGGACAGCGAAGACCAAGGCTTCCCCCGGGAGTTCATGGGAAGGAAGGGGCCCGTGCACACAGGCACACACGGGCACACAGATGCATACATGCAAGCAGGCACACACACGCACTCACATACAGAAACACACACACAGAGGCACACACATACACCTACAGACATCACACACGCACATGCACCCCAGGCCAGGATCTGAATCTAGGGAGACAGCGGTGGCTTCAGTTGCGTGAGGAAATGTTTCCAGCCAGAGTCACCCCAGAGGCTGCATCTCAGTCATGGGCGCCCCCTGGGCTGGCCCTGCAGAGACCCTGTACCTGGGGAGAAGCTCTCAGCTCTCCATGCTTTCAATGGCCCATCACATTCTCACCCAAGGTACATTTTGTCCCCTAGGAGTTCCCTTATGCCTCAGTCAGACGACTCCTGAGGAGTCTGAGCCCTGGAAAGCCTGCCCCCTAGACACCTAGGGTTCCAAAGAGGAGGGCCCCTCCTCAGGCTGGGACCCGCCCCAGGTCGGCAAAGCAGGGTGAGCCCGTCTGAGGTGGGTTGGCAAGACAGCGGGTGAGAGGAGTGTGCAGGTGCGGAGGGTGGGGCCGGCAGGGACCCTGCTCCGACTGTTCCGTCAAGCCGGCCTCCTTTCCTACAAAAGCTGCTCTTCCCTGCTTCAACCAGCTGCAACCCAACTGGCAACACACCCCCCCTTTCCCAACCTCCCATGATAGTCTCAGGCATGCCCTGCTTCTAACAACTCAGCCGAAAGTATGTGCAAGATGGTCCCCTTACAGATCTGTCCCAGCCGCTGCAGGGGACAGCCGGTAGGGCCCATTCTGCAGATGAGGCAAGAGTGGTTCAGAGGCTAGGCAATGTGCTCAACATCCGCCCAGCCCCGTGTCTGGCTTCTGGAGGCCAGGAGTGGCTGAGGCCCGGGTGGAGGCAAAGATGGGTGCTCGAGGTCAGCCTGCCCGGCCTATGTTAGGGGCTGCAGCAATGTGGGGGCATAACTAGTCTCCCTGAGGCCCCCAGGGCCTTCCAGAAGTGGTTTCTTCACCTGTAGCGGAGGCCTCTGGCTTCCAGGGAGGACGACTTCTTCCTCACACGGTGGCCTCTGCATGCAGCAGCGGTGGGCGCTCTTCCCTCGCCCGCTTCCAGCTGGCGCGCCCTGCTCTCTGCCCGTGGAGCTCGGGCTGGGCTCCTGCTGGCTTTGCCCACCAGTGCACACCAGCACATGGTGCTGGATGAGTGAAAGACGGAGGCAGAAATGTCTCCCACTTCGGAGTCCCGGCCACGCCCAGGAATCTCCGCCCTGTTCTCCTGCAAGCGCCCTCACCACACACAGAAGACAAAAATGGGGTGGAAGAAAGAGCACTGGACCAGAAGTCACAGGCCCAGGTTCACACTGTGGTCATGAAGAGGAGAGCAAAGCTGGGCCTCAGTTTTCTCATCTGAAGGGTAGGCAAGATGTTGCCTACCTACGGCGTAGTCATGAGGCCGTCGTGTGATGGGATGGTGGCTCTGTGAGCATGTCCCCAGCTCTCAGTGAACTGTGGCTTGGGGCTCTCTGGAGCATGCCTAGGCTGGGAGCCAGAGGCAGGAGAGGAGGCTGAGTGGGGAGGCTGAGCTCAGATTCCCAGCTCTGAGTGGGGAGGCCTTCAGGGCCTGAGGCCCCCAGGGAGCTCTGCCTCGAGTAGCAGGTGCCCTCTGCCGGGCGGGCCTGGGAAGGCCCAGGTAGGTGAAGAGTCAAGATGAAGACAGGCAGGGTGGCCCTGTGGAGCCAAGGGTGGGAGTGGGCTCTGGCAGAGAGTGGAGAGGGAGGGAACGTGCTATGGGCTTCAGGTGGCTGGCGGGAACAGCCCTTGGTCTCTCTACCCTTCCTGCAGTGAGCGCCTTCTGAGGCCCACCTACTACGTGGCGTTCTGGCTGCTTCTGTGCGCCTTCCTGGGCCAGGGAGCGGTGCTAGGCCACGTGCACGTGCACAGAGGAAACCGGACTGTGTCCCGGCAGACTGTTTCCTCTTGGAGGTTTGCAAATTTGAGAGAATTGGATGTTGGCAACGACTCCCTCCTGCCCCCCACCTGCCCCCACCCAGTGTGAAATCCAATTTGAAGTTTCAGCTGTAATTGCCTTGAGCCGTTCTTAACAACAACTTGTGATCTGCCAACTGCGGTTCTAGGCTTCTGCGGCACTAATGAAGCTCCTTCCCTCACGGCTGCAGGCTGGCCCAGAAGGAAGTGAATTGCGGCCCCCCACTCGACTCCTCCAGGCAGGAGGGCAACCAAGACCCTGAGGCCTGAGTTCAGAGAAGGCACTCTGCAGGGATGTGGCTGCCCAAGTCCCACCCAGATGTCAGCGGTCCATTGCTGCTGGACAGCCGAATCAGAGAAGGGTGGTCTCACTGAGGACCTGCTCATGGAATCCCAGGAGGGACCCTACACGAGTGAGGCGTTGGAGGAGGCGAATAGGAAGGCTTCTCCAGTTACACCAAGGGACAAAGGGATCCCACTGGAGGACAGAGACTCTTTTTTTCCAGCCTGTTCCACCTCACCTGGCACCTGACTGGGGCCGCTCTGAACTGGCCCCATTGTCCTGGGGCCAGTTGCCTGCATCCTTCCAGGGCCCCAGATGGCCGCTCATGCCAGCAGGGTTTCAGACAGCGCCCCACCCCTGTGCACTCAGGCTCTGTGACCTCCCAGCCCCAGCGGCCTCCTTCCCCCTTGGGTCCTTCCCCGGGAGGCCAGTGTGTCACGCTGGCAGCAGAAGGGCTGTTCCGAGGCATCCCTGCAGTAGGAGGGCCAGGACGCTGCCACGGGGCGCCCAGCCCGGGGATGGCCAGACGGGCTGCTCACCTTCCTCCTGGGCCCACGCCATCATGTACTTGCTCCTCAGTCACAGGAAACTCGAGGTTGACAGCCGCTCTTCTAGAAAATGCCTTAAAAACAATGCCTGCGAGTTCTAGAGCGCTTGCTGGTGGACAGAGTCCCCTGTCAGGGTCTAGTGCTTTAGATTCTGGTTTCAATTTAGAATCTCCGCTTGCCCTTCCCGCCGTCCCTTCCAACCACAGGGCAGCTGCGGCCACACTGCCTGCGGAAGTGTCCATACGCTAGCTTGTCGGCCTTTGTGAGGACCCTGTGCCTTACAGAACAGGCCACAGGCATGTGAATTCCGCAGAGGACGCCGAGGCCGGCCTTGCTCCCATCGCCTGCATATCTCATCTTTTCTGAGGGGTAGCCAGCGCCAGCCTCCAAAGCAGGCAGCACAAGCCCAGGCAGTCAACAGGAGACTGGCCACCAGGGGGCAACCACATACAGCAAACTGCAGCCTTCCAGGGCCAGAGAAAACAGTCCCTGTCAGCAGGGGACAAGGATCCAGGGCGCAGAGGGCACAGGGGCTGGAAGGTGTCATTTCCTGCCTTAGGGACAGGGTACTTGCCCTGGGGGCAAGACATAGCCATGTCTGCAATAACCCTCCCCCTCCCCCAGCAAGTTAGGGTGGAAGAGTCACTGAAAGGACACTCGTTTGACTAGTTTTAGTGTATATTAAAATGAATTTATTTACACAATAACATGATGCCACAGAGTATACAGCAAAGTACCACAGCAAACCAAAGGGGGAGCCACTGGTGGCAGCAGGGACCTTTCGATGATAGGTTTATACATCTTTAAAATATGTAGGTAGAGAGGTGAAGCTCCAGAAAGAGCAGGAAAAACGAGATTTTCAAATATAGAGTGTGGGTAAGGCCATGTTGAATTAAAGAGAGATTGGAATGAGGACTGTCATGATTCAAACCACCAAGTAGGACGACATCTTGTTTCTGCCTTGACCTCACACCAAAACACCCTGCCTGTCATCAAGAGAAAATCCCAACCCAGTGTGTTCACGCCACACGTAACACTCTTTAACACTGGTAAGGGAAGGGACAACCAAGTCGTATCTGGAGCAAGTTTCTGAAGCACGTGGTTTAACCTTTCAAAAATGCTACCCTGAAACCATAGGGCTGGTTCAACATTCAAGTTATCACGAGTGCAGACACACACATACTATCCACACACGAACAGGCAAAGTGGATTTTCTGTACTACAATAATATTCATAGCAAAATATATGACTCTGTACTTCTGCTAGGTTAAAAAATTCCCGACCTCTTTTGATTCCCTGAAACTTTCTTGATTTAAAAGAAAACATGGGGGTGGACGAGATGGATAAAGATGAGAAACTGGAATAAACACGGAGCGGGAAGTGGAGTGGGATGCTCGGAAAGCGGCCCCTGCGGCCTGCCCGGGCGGGGGAAGCTTCTAGCAGTGGGCGATGCTACTCTAATTTTCAACAGCTGCAGGGAGGGGTGTTTAACAGCTGGATAGCACCTTGAACGTTCTGGGCACTTGTAGATATTAAATGATGGTGATGGATGGTAAACACCTTTGTAAGAATGTTTATAAAAACGATTATGATTTGTTAAGAAATCTCCCAAGAGCTCTTGAGTTCTTTCAACAAACCTATGAAAACTACCATATCTCTTTAATTAAAAACAAAATCCTTTGCCCTCAATATCTTATGGATGCGATGTCCCCAGGCTGGAGTTCAGCCACAGCCACAGCCACAGCCACAGCCACATCAAGGGGAGGTGGAAGAATTCTTTCTCCATAAATACCGGGGAACTTTATATCTGCTCAGGGCTTTCATCATCATCACCATCATCTTCTTCTTGTTTTTCTTCTAACATACAAAATAGACTTCGTTAAAAAAAAAAAGGTGCTTTTTTGAGGATGGTCTTATCAGCCGAATACCCTGACATGGAATGTATGTGAACTCCCTTCCCACGACGTCTGTCACGACTCACCCTTGTCTGAGAAGTGTCGGGATGAAAGGCTCAATTTCTTTGGTATCACTTCTCCCAGGATCCTGCACTGCAGCTCTTCTGGCTTCCCTGTGGCATTGCTCTTGGCCCGTGGCACCCCCACTTTCGGTGTTGCTGCGGGCGCTCACAGCTGGATGTCAGAGCAGACTTCAGCAAGAGCAGCACTTGGCTTGTCTCGGCACAACACTTCGGGCCTTGGAGAATACTGGCTTCAATGAGGTAAAACTAATAACCTGGTTTCGTGGGCAGCCATCCTGCTCACTCATTAGGCTGGACCAGAAATTTCAATCCTCATCAACCAGCGAGGGGAATGGAAAACACGCCAAGAGTCAGCCCAGGGAGTCAAGTTCCTCCAGCCCCCTCCATTACGTTCACGCTTTATTTACACATTTAGAGTCCTTTGAAATGTAGTACGGTATCCTAAATCCATCCCAATTTCTGGGAATAGCCTGTATTTTTTCAGATCACTGCTGATACAATCTAGGGAAAAATCCCAACTGCAGTTGCCAGCAAAACCAAATGTCAGGTCACTTCCCGGCAATAAAGTATTAAGAACTCAAGTTCAGGAAGCTGGGTGCAATCTTTCTATGCCCTCTGCTTAACAGGCCCCCAAAGACCTGTCGTGGGACTTTCATAATCCAGGAACGTTCAAATACAATTTTAGGTGTTTTACTCCCAGAAATGTCATTTATATTTCTAGAGGTTTAGATCTCTTCGCTTAGAGGTTTCCCTGTTCAAAAACTTACTCTGAATTTGGAAGCAAAACTGGCCCCTGCTTACTCTGACAATGGGAGGCTATTCCAGTTGTTGAAATCCTAGCACACGTTTGACTCTGCGCCCCTCAGCATCAGCCGTTTGGGGGGGGCGGGTGCTCCCCTCCTGTTCAGCTGCTGAGGGCAAATCTCGAAACTCACTGGCATCTTCCTGGCTCCTCCTTCTAGCTCAGCCTAGGGGCTGGTGGGCCTCATTAACGATTCTGACGTTCCATGGGTCACAGCTGTTCCTTTCCTCTTGCTGTTGTTCTTCCTTAGGAATTTGCTTCTGGGCATCACATCAGTGTACAGTACCAAGAGGACTCTCCTCAGCCGGCTGGGAGGCATCTGGAAGCCTGGTCCTCTGTGGCACATCCAGGGAGTCTCTTCCTTCTGAGGCCAGGTCCCCACTCTACAAGGCACTCTGCTATACATTCAGTCTTGCTCCTGGCCATTCCAGCTGCGGTCGTGTGTCTCTGGCACCCGTAAGTGTCACAGAGATTGTCCATGCTCGTGGGGCTCAAGGAGAAGTCCCAGTAAGAGCTTCATTGTTCCAACTCTTAAAATACATGGTGAAATCTGTAATGTAGACTTCGATAGAAAATAAAATGGTTTCCAATCAGTATTGAAGGCAATAACTTGCTGTTACTTGAGAAAACTTAAAGTGCTATACTAGTCACAATCCAAAACTCGTGTATGTCTCCAAAGTGTGTGTGTCTCTGTGTCTCCAGAGGACAGAGTTTCTTTCCAGTTGATGAATAAACTCAAGGCTCCTGCCACAGTGGAAACGAAAGCATAATCTATGCGGTAATGTTAGACAGACGGAATTTCATGGTTTTGAAAGGATATGGGGGGCCATCTGATCTAGAGCTCCTTGCCTAGAAATACGGCTCTTCCTCCGTGCTGCTCTAACGGGGAGCGCCCCCTCCCTCCCGCCTCACACTCCTCGGACGCCACTCAGAGAAGGGTTGATCCAGCCACTCTTCTCTGGGAAGCCCGGCCTTGCTCTGCCTAGTTGGCGTCCCTCCTGGGCCCTTACGGTTCTGAGCACAAAACAGTGCTAAACACACCTAATGCGCGGAGGTGCTCGGTCTGCCCGTGCTAGAAGGTAATGGCAATGGAGGTGTCCGTGCTTATTATGCTACAGGGTCAAAAACTGGACCCAAGTCACAACAGAAAAAGAGATGCCTGGAGACACAACAAACAGGGACCAGGGAACAGTCTGCATTAAATACGCAACCTCATTAAATAGTCAACCTTCAAATTTACACGGGCAAGGCACCACAAGCATGGCATTGAGAAGGTGCATCTCAATACGCAAACCACTGGGGGTCAGGGGAGGTGCTGGCTGGCGTGTCAGTGGTCTGTGTGCTGCCTCCTCAGTGCATACCGGGTAGGAGTCATGTGCACAGGGGCCACGCCAAGAAGAGCCAAACACCAGCCTACTAGGAAGGCACAGCCACACTGCAGGAACCTGAGCGAGGGCCATTCCTGGGGCAAAGCCCTGCACTCTGGCTAGGGGGGCAAGACTCTTTGTGGCCAAGCAGCCCTCCTTCCTGGAGGCCTCTGCTGCTGGCCGGGGGACAAGGACATCCTCTATCCAGAGCCTCAGACATTCCATTCTCTTAGAAAATAATAATAAGAGCACAATAAAATACATTCTTCTTTCCTGATCCTCTTTGATACAGGTGAATCACATGAAAGGCTGGTAAAAATGTCAAACATTTAGAAATTTCCAAGGCCACTAACGTGCTACCTAAGTAACACTGCACAATCAGTCTTGGCTTTAAGGAAACTCTGCACTGGCACATGAGGGGTCTCAGGGCTCCCTTGCCGTCAGGTGCAGAGATGACATGCCTGTCAACCCTGCCAGGGCTGCTCCCCCAAGGCCTGGCCTCTACTACCAGGATGCGTGTGCACACACACAACGGGCACACAACTCATACTGTTCGAGTGACTCTTGGGATTTCAAGGTTGAAGTAAACAGATACTCACAGTTTTGAATAAAACAAGCACACGTGCATACACATGCACGCACACACACCCCAAAAGAAGGAACACTCATCTCTCAGCGCAAATATGTGCCAAGGGAGGGAGAGGAGGGTTTCTGTAGGTCTCGCTTCTGGTGAAGTTGCAACATAAACACTGTAATATACAGCTAAAAACATACAAACATTGCACATATATCCATAGGAGAAGGGCACAGGCTCCACACATGGTGACTAGCTCGCAGTCACCCTCAGCAACGAGAATTCCCATGAGCTGTCCCCCAGAGCCATCTCGAGAGCCATCAGGAGCAAGGAGCCACGCATACCGGGAGGCTGGCTCTCCGCAGAGGCTGACATTCTGAGGTGGTCAGCAGTCTCGTCAGTGGCCTTCTTCCCCTCCCCTGCCTCCTGCTCATCCCCACTGCCTGCCTCCCTGTGCCCCTGAGGAGGTCTCGGCGCTGCCCGGACAGCTGTTTCACTCAGGGTGAATGTTTACAGCATTGGGTAGACTAGTTAACACTGGCAACCGACAGAGGGAGCTGGCCATGACTGCCCAGGGGAAAGCTGGGATGTGGGCCCCGCTGGCCCTGGCTGCCCATGCTGACAGTTCTGACAGTCATCAACGGGTACTTTAAACTCTGTTCCCTGATGGCCTCTAGAGAATTGCACATGCAAGAAAATCATCTCCTCTTGTCCTGCCGGCTATTTATAATCTCTGAAACGCACTTTCTCCTGCTGAAGCGCTGGTGACACCACCGTGGGTCAGCTCTGTAATGGGCCACAAGTGGCTGATAAATCCAAACCTCACTGGCAAGTGGGAAGAGAAGAGAGGTGAAGGAGACTCGGGTAGCAGCAGCAGAGGGGTTAGGGTTGTCCTCCATGCCGTGCACACACTTAGAGATAGATAACAGAGACCAGCCCATGACCCAGGGGTGGGAGCTGTCCTTTCATTCCTACTATTTGCTGGAACAAAGGGTACAGTCCTGGTAACCAAAACCGTGCTGATGCTAAGGATGGCAGTTCTGCCTGGTCAGAGTCAGTTATTGATACCTGAAAGGAAGAGTCTTGTGAGAGCTTACTGGGTCATGGTGGAGATTGGCTAAGTCTGCCTATTGCTAGGAGAATAAATACTTGGTGCTGAAAAGACAGGTGATATTCAGAATTATGGAGGAACTGGACACAGCTCACTGGCTCACTGAGTTCAGTCCCTTCAAGGATGTGCACTTTCACTTTTTATCTGCATCTTTGGGGCTGTTAGGATGAAAGATATTTCAAAGGAAGGCAACTGCATGTTTGTGCAGCCGAATTTCTATAAAGATAGACTCAGCTTCTCATGTGAGCTGGTGCTGTGGAGAGCCCCTCTGAATGAACTCACTTGTTCGTGGCCAGGGACGGAAGGTCTGTCTCTCTTCTTACCTTGAATTCTAGGAAGGGGAAGTATGTGGGTGACATGAAGAAGGTGGACGCTTAGGAGAAGCAGCAGCCAGGACACACTAACGGTGTTGCAGGATCTTCACAATACAACCAAGGGAATCTGTGGTGGCAAAAGCCAAATACTGAGCACAGAGCCAGTCCTCGAGGCTGATGCCGCCCTCCCTGTCCAGGGACTTCTCGGCAAACTTGATCATCAGCAGTGTGCGCTTGATGTCCAGCCAGTTCTGGAGAAGGAGGTTCCTCTGCACCAGGCTGGGGGAGGCAGTGAAAGTCTGGAGGAGATCTTCACGGGGGCCCCAGAGCAGACACTGGAGGATGCCTTTGGCGTCTGAGATGAGGATCCGCTCAGAAGGGTTGGGGTTCAGGAGGCAGCTGGCCAGCTGCTGCAGGCCCCGGGAGTAGGGGGAGCGGAGCGGAATGCGGGGCAGGTCTGCGCGTGTGTACTCCCTCTCCTTCAGCTCTGGGTTCTCATCAAAGGGGTTGGGCAGGTGCAGCATCTCATAGATGAGGATGCCAGTCTGGAACTCATCACACTTTTTATACTGGGTGGCTGTTATGATCTCTGGGGCAAGGCGGGACTGGTCCCGGAGGATCTCGGGGTCTACCAGGTGGCTCTTCTGCTTGGCTTGAGAGAAGTTGCTCACTATGAGCCTTGTGGGACAAGATGAGGTGGGGCTGGGCTCCAGAGGCCCGAGGCCTCGGGCAGTTCCTCCAGGCTGGTAGTGGACAAGCAGCAGGTTTTCCAGGCGAAGGTCACAGTGCGTGACATGGTAGGGCTTGAGGTGCTCCAGGCCAGAGCACAGCTGTAGGAGCAGCAGGCACACCTGCCTCTCATATAGGTCGGGGGTTTTCCCATGCTGGGCCAGAGAATCTCGCACAAAATCAGCCACAGTGAGGCAGGGGACCTCCCTGGTGATGACCACAACATGGCTTCTCTGTTTCTTCTTGCTCAGGACCCCTTGTCTTTCTTTCTGGGATGACTCCATTTCAGAGCAGGGCTCTGGGCTTTTCCCGTCAGTTTCTCCTTTTGCTTCTTCTTCATTCTCTTCCATTTCATCTTCTTCTTTTTCAGAAGCATCAGGATCCTCCCAGGGAAGCAGGCGGCTTGGAACTTCGGCAAGGAAATGACCACAGTCCTGCTGGATGTTAAAATGGACAGCCAGGCTCTGCCGGACAGCCAAGCTGTGATAGTACTGCTGAGACTCTTTAGCCTTGCTCTTGCAGATCTGAAAGGAGAAAGCAAACATGACACTCACACTTTCGTAACCAGGCTTATGGCGCACCAAGGAGGATGCGTGGAAGGTGACTGGTTAGCAACAACAACCATAGGGTGAAGTCTTTAGAGAGGTCTGGCAGCCACGCACAAAAGAAGTAATAGTGGTAGTGACTATTTCTCATGGCCGTCTACACGCCAGGCTGTGCTGAGCACTTTATGTATGCCATCTCTAGTCCTTTTAACTAGTCCTTCACAGTAGGCTGAGGATCTAAGAATTAAAAAATGAAAAAGAACCCAGGGATATCAGTTCACAAACCTGTCTAATGCCAACATGCTCTTTCCACTACACCCTGTACTGCAACTAGAAGAGACAACAAAAAAATAATTTTCCACCTACTTTCCATAGAGGTTACAGCCCAGCCTTACACAGCAGGCCAATGGGCTCTGATGCAGGCCAGAATACCTTATTTCATCACCCATCACCTTTAGTGTCAACTTCTTATTGGTCAGGACAGTGACATACATTGACCAGGTAAACTGTAGGTTTTCCTAACTTTTTAATGACTGTCACTGTGATGGTCACAATTCTGCACTCTCAGTTCATCAGCAGAGTAGGGGATAAAAGGTTGAGAGAATCCTTGGTTTCTCTTAACAGACCTCATTTACTGCCTAATATTCGGGCAATAAGGTCTTTCACAAAGAACTTTCTAAAGTGGTTATGGATCAAGAAAGAGTTTTTTGACCAAAAACATTAGCCAAGGGGTCTACATAGGGTAACAACTATTTCTAGTCTTAAAGGGTTATAAAAGCAAAAAGGAAGTAAGATCATCCCAAATGGGGTATGCTCACGCTCTAGAGAGGCTGACAATGGAAGACTCTGTCTCTGCCACTAGTTCACAGATCACAACATCCTGGTCTGTGATCACAACACCCATGGCTGCCAACTGAGGAACACATTCTCTGCTTTCCCTCCTCAACAGGAGCATACTGCCCTGCTTTGCAGGTATCAAAGCTCCCAGCAACAAGCGCTCTCTGTAGTGTTTACACTACCTGCTTATTACAGTAATATGGAAAAGAAATAAATTGTAAAAAAGCATTTTCTAGTCATTTCTATTTAAAAAGAAAAATGTAGACTTTCTTAGGAGGATGCAGATGGCTCCCCTGTTCTGAGAAGCAGCATGTTCTAATTTACATTCAAATAGATTACAAAAAAAAAAAAAAAAGACCAACAGCAAGGGAGTGTCAGGGGGAGAAAAGCCCCCCCCCCTCTGTTTACATTAAAGTTAAAGAGACATGATATCAGTGATCAGTGTCATGGACTCTATCTCTGTCTATCTGTCTGTCTGTCTATCTATCTATCTATCATCTCCAAACACAAATTCCTTCAAGAATCAGTTTGAGGGCGCACTGTTTCTTTTCTAAGCAAACTTCTGTTCTTGAAACAGATGTCCCCAGTTCAAGTTCAAGCGTCTATCTTTCAGAAAATATTACCTTTGGAAAGCTCTGTATATGCAGTAATATATAACCCTATATGCTCATCAATCACAACATGTATTCTTTCTATACTGTACTGTTGGCAGTATTTCATATTTATGTGTCACCAGGTATTTAAAAATCCTACACTAGTCATCATTTAGTTGTACAGGAGTTGGCTCTAGCACATGGCAACACTGTCCTCACTGCCAGTTTTGATAATTTGCTCAATATCACATTGCCCACTGGAATGAAAGTTCAAGGGTTCCAACTCCTCAGTCTTTAAAAAGTCTGTCAAACACCACCAATATTAATGAGACTGGATAGCTCATTAATGATAGCTCAGAAATGAGATTGGATAGCTAAACTGTAGATGTCACGCTGTAGAAAGGACACCCACCAAGGACTTAGGATGTTTGGTATTTAGCCTTGCCACTAGCTGTGTAACCTTGGACATTTCATTAATTTCTCTGGGTCTCAGACTCCAGGAAACGATATAAAGAATACTGAAACCTACTTCACAGGGCAGTTGTGATGCTTAAATGGGATCAAGTATGTAGAGTACATCTGTAAACTCCAAAAGTTGTACAAATGTAATATTAATAATTATTAAAACAGTTAACAACTTGCAGATGTTAAAAGTGATGCAACTTTATGGAACCCTGATGTTTTTTCAAACAAAGAGCAAGGCAGAAAAATATTCTTTGAGTCACAACAGCCCCCTGCCATAGCAGTGGGGCTCTCTGATCATGGCGTGATAGAGGACAGTAAAGAGGGCCTGCTAGCATTCAATACCTCCAAGCCAGGGTCAGCCCTGACAAACAAGTCAAGACCAGCAGTATGCTCTGATCTAAGATAGGACAAGCTAAGGTGAGGAGAAAGAACTGTTTGGCCAAGTACGTAGTGTTTCCTACACCAAGCCACCTTGTAGGTTAACATCAGAAGCAGAGAAGATATTTTAATTGTGACAACCAGTCTAATTGTGACATTCTAATTGTATCTACACACACAGACACAGACACACACATTTTTATGAGTTCCTCCAGAGCTTTGTGAATAGATAAGACCATGGTTACTACAACAAGAATTTATGTTTAGCTTCACAGATCGACTTGAGATAAAGGATCAAAGTGATTTACGAAGAAGAAATGATAAATCGTTCCGCCATGTTGGATGCTCTGAAGGAAAATGGTCTGCAGAGATAGCCAACCTGAGTGGGCAGCACTGCCTTATCTCTTCATTTTACGATACACAGACAGGCTGAAGAATAATGGGTCACTCTAGTTTTAAAGGCAAAGGCAAAAAGGAGAAGACTAGAGTATAAAAGAGGAGAAAAAGAGAGATTCTAATTGGTTTATAGCCATGATAAGAGTTACAACCCAAACACAGACCTCTGGAGATTTCCATAATAGTATTTCACATGATAGGTATCACATAAATCTTTATTATGAAGTTGGTATGATGTTAATTTAATAGGAGTGTTATATTATTCTATGTACCACATAGTAACCATTTTTCAAATATTAATAACTTGACTCCTTTAGTTTTTTTAAAAACTCAAAATGAGCTGACTTCAGATGATAAATTTCTATCTAAAAGTTATTTCAGAAAACAAGCTACTCTTTTCACATCAAATGAATGGGGTTCTTCCAGTTTTTTTCTTTTCTCCTTCTCGCCTTTCCCAATATTTTCTCTACCAAGGATCAAAGTAACTTTTCCTTGGCTCTCATTTTCATTTCTCTTTTTTGAAGGGAATTAAATTCCTTCTTTACAAAGGGTAGCTGGCAGAAACCCGAAGAATCTCAAGAAAGATTCCCCTCCCCAAGAGGAATGATTATTACAGGACTCCTAGGCTCTCCCATATTTTAAAACAGAAATAAAACCCAAGCTGGAATGGTCCCATGTCTTCATGTAAGATTCCCTTTTCTAATGAGAGAAAAATCACCTCCTACTGTTTTGGCTTTGTTTGGGAAAACCTACTTAAAAAGCTGCCAGTTTTGGCAGATTCTGTGCAGTCTACATTTTTTGAAAGGAAGGAAAATGCTCCGTGAGCCTGAGCTCTGGGACACTAGAGGGAGCCGCAGCATCGACATCCGGGGGCCATTTCCTGGTGAACTGCAGCAGGAGAACAAAACCAGGTTGAATCTTCTAGTCAAATACACCACAGAGCCTCTTTCTGGGAAAGTTTTTGGTTGGTTCCACAAAGGTGGCAATGCCAAATTCATGTAAAGGGAACTCTTCATGTGAAGAGCACGAGCAAGATGAGAAGCCCACCCTGGGCGCTGGGACCCTCACCTACCTGACAACTCCCAGACCCGCCTGCCCGAGCTATTTCTCCAAGGAGTCAGAGGGGCATCAAGAGCAGCAGCCAGCTGGCTGGTGGGGACATCCCCACCCACGTGAATAATGTACTGTTGCAAAAACAGAGGCTTGAGGGGAAATCAGGTGCTTGTCTGGGTTAATAAGGATCAGTGAGGGCAGAGAAGGGAATCCGTTGATCACTGATTCAAGCAAGTATCTGACGGCTCCTCTGCACTCCCATCAGTAAGGCACAGCAATCTGACCAGAGTCCCAAACACAGGGAGTGGGGACCCATTAGCCACTGACAAATCATCTGTCAGAAAATGGAAAAACAAAATCCAAAACCCATGCCTTCTGGGATCAGTGCCAACATATGTACCCTCTTCTGAGACCACCTCAGACCCAGGTCAAAGCACACACTATGCACATGGCCCAGTCTCAGCAGGCAAGCAGAGCTTGACAACGGCTTCTTGCGCACAGCCAGAAAGTTTCATTCCAAACATTCATTTCAGTTCAGGGCCTCATTTTCTGTGTTGCTCATGGCAACTGCTCTGCATACCTTTGAGATAAATTTGCCATCATGAAGTAGTTATATCTGTGATAACCTCAACCTAGACAGATAACTTCTATGGAGCAGACTGGGGACTTTGACAGCAAAGTTCCATTAAAGGAGCTGGAAGGAGATGGCGCCCTGTACCCTCCACTCCTGACCCTTTCAGAAGGCCTACAAAGCCCGGGTCCTGTGAAGAGAACATATACTGGGATGCCCTTCCAATGGCCGAGATTCAGTTTACGGAAACAAAGCAGGAGGGGAGGGGAGAAAGGTGGACATCTGGCAACACTGGCATGCATGCCCATGGAGTTTGTTAACTGTCGGGTGGCATGGTGTTACCCATGCTTCTTCACTTGACCCTTCTTCCCAGAGGGTCCTTGAAGTGCTGGTGTGTGGAGGGTCTGCCCTCCGCCCCACGTTTTTGTTGACACACTCCCTTTAGCTCGCTCCTGCTCCAGTCATCTTGTATATCCTCTGCCTTCCACGTTTGCACTTGCCCACACTTGTCCCTGAGCTTTAGACATGTTATACAACAGCCTACCTGACTTCTCCCCACATATGTCCCATCTCACAGACTCCGTTAACTCAACGTAATCAAACCTGAACTCTTCCGCCACCATCGTGCGGCTTCCCCAGTATTCCCTCTTGGAGAATGACTCTGTTATGTTTCAACATCTGTGCGAGAAACTAAGGTCACTCTGGGTTTCTCCAGCATGTTCACTCTCTATGTCTAACTAATAACCAACTCCTATTGATTCTGTTCCTAAATAACTCCCAAGCGATCCTCTTTTCTACATTTCTAGTGCAATCACCATCACATGCCTGGACTTACCAAGAAGCTCTCCACCTGGTTTCCCTGCCTCTCACGTGATCCCCTCAAATATACCTTCCACATGGCAGCAGAGCCATCTTTCAAAAAACATCTGCTATCTCTTGCCTATTTGCACTTTCCAGTGCTTCTCATCACCCTGATAGAATAAAGTCCTGGCCTTGCTTCCCTTCCGAGACCCACTTCTGTTCCACCCCTCTTACTGTGTTGAACTCACATCACCCACTCCTTCCTCCAAGTGTTCTCTGTTTGGGGCCCTGCTTCATCCCTCAAATGCAGGAGGGACTCCTACTTACTCTTTCAAAGCCCTCCTCAGGTGTTACTTCTGTTAGAAAAAGCAGTAAATGCCCTAAGCCCCCTTTCTGTGTTACCTCTATAGTTTGTACATGTCTCTATCATTGCAGTTATCACATTTTTAGAGCAGATTCTTGTATCTTGAGGTCCAGCACAGAGCTAGGCATGCACAGCACACGTGTGTAACACATTCAGAGAAAGGCTACATCTGATCCAGTGTGGCCATTGGGTTTATGTACTCAGACAGGTAGAATATATGAACAGCTTTTAGAAACAGGTGGAAGCTGGCAAGTTGATGGGGAGGCAGTGACAGACAAGGTAAATAATAAATGCTTGTGAATGACTAGACTATGCGAGTGAGTAAAATCTGATCACTGAGGGGTGCCTGCCGAGTCCAGGCTGCCCTGGAGGCTCACTGATGATGCTCTTCACAAAACCAGACCAAACAACAGGATACTTCATTGTTCTATGCCATTTTCTCTCCTTTTCTCTCAAAGAAAGCAATAATTACAAAATACAGGGCCCCTCAAAAATATTCTACATTAGCTTTTATTTTTTCCATGACGGGCCCAGTGTGCCTTCAGTCTACTTCCAATTTATCAGCAGGGAATCTCATCTCCTTCTCATACTTTGCATTTTACAGTGTCTCACTGAACCTTAAGTGAGATGGGTATCGTAGGCAATGAAGTGCAGAGGGACAAAAAGGAGAAACACTGAAGATCACACACAGTATGCCATCTGTGCTAGTCTGTCACGCCATACAAAAGCACAACTGCAAATGAAGGGAATGGAGATTGAAAGCCTGCAACTTCTAAACTGATATCCAGTATTTGGTATAACCTCATTCTGATAATGCAGGCTGATCACTGATTGACCTCAATTCTTTGATCTGCCTGGGAGGAGTATTGCTTTACTTGCAGCACCAGAGCTAAGACTCTCACACACTCACTGCTGTTACAACTATATTCAAAATAGATTAAGCGTTTACTATATAAAATGCTGTTTGGGCCCAAAGTACTCAGGGCTCCATGTTGTAGGAATCTGCTGTGAGATCTGGCAGGCAGGCCAGGTAATTTACAGCTTGAATTGCTGCAGAAGTGTTCACATGCCCAAGAAAACCATTTTGGAGCCCAGAAGAGAAATTCAAGAAGGCAACTGTGTAAGATTTTACCATTTTATTTGTGACTTGTACTCATCAAATCTTTTCATTCTCCCACTCAGCATGTGGTTCGAAAGAAAATCACTTGTGTTCTGCAGCCAATAATTTAGGCTGAGAGAATGATGCCCAGGATATTCATTCTACAGAAACTGAGGCAGAGCAGTCCAATAACCAGCTCAGGACCCAGATTAAGAATTCAATTAATTTGAATTCCAACTTGTGATCCCAACTATCTCCTCTCACCCTGTTGATTAAAGGCACGGTTCCCTTCTCCCATTAGATGATTCTTTTTGATTCCAGGTCTACATGAGCACCCAAACCTCTCCTTTCTAAACCAACTCCTAAGAGTTGAGACTCAGGCATTTCTGCATGCAATGAGTACTGAAATGAAGTGTATACTCACCTGGGATGGCTGTATGTGCCAACCGGCTGCTGATCAATCACTTTCTGTACAGTTACAAAGTTAGAAATATTTATGTTGAATTGTGAAGGTGGAAGTGGCTTCCCCTTTAGTCTTTTCCTTACCATGAAGTCAATTATTAATTGCCTGTGTATATCTGAACTCTTATAAATTCCTACCCATCACAGTTATTCCGGTAATGCTTTTTCATTTAGTGTCTTGCTTTCTTAGCATTCACCCAAATGAGATGAACAGAGACTCTGGAGTCAAAAATGTAATAAAAGATGCTGGTCTCCACAGTTCACTTCTCCTTTATTACAAGCCTTTAAGATTCTGGCACAGCTGGAAGAAAGGAAGCAGCCCCACTGCTATAATAGGGGAGTTTTGTGTGCTCTATCCTTGAGAACAAAGACCTGGGCTACTGTCAAAAGAGAAGATACCTACTACTCCAATTTTGGAACTGTTGAAAAAATAACTCAAGACATTTAAACTTTTTGCTTATGTGAAATTTTTAGCATCCTCTTTAAAGTAACTTTGTCCAAATTTCCTATGTGGTCTCACATGGTAGCTTTTGTTATAAAATGATCATATGTGAGTAATGAAAAAAAATCCCAGTGAGTCTCAGCCATAATTTTACCAACAGTCTACCCTTATTTTAGGCAAAGGTCTGTCATTCGTTCATTCAGGGACAACACTGTGGCACAACATGTCCAGTTTCCTCACTCAGGTGTGATATAATAGGGAAGGTTCTCTCTAGGAGTCAGGAGGTGGCCCACCAAGAAGCTGGTGTCCTTATGCAAAAGTGATTGTTCCTCTCTGGCCTCAGTTTCCCCTTGTGCAGAATGGTGAAGGCCCTTCTAAAATCGGCTTTATCCTACTGTGAGGTTTATGTGTTTGGTCAGTGGCTACCCAGAGTCTCTGAGAGGGAAAAAGCAAGGTAGATTTTGTTTAGAAAGCAGGAAGTTAAGTTAAGGGCTGGAGGCCAGCCAATTTGCAGCCCACAGAGACAGGCGGTCCAATCTGCTGGGTGGTGGCTTGCCAAATGGTGATGAGAGGATAATCGAAGACATGGATGAGGCAGAAACGGGAGTTGAAAGTTAAATACTGTTTGTGAATCAATCTGGCCTTTCCTCCACCAAAACACTCAGAAGTAGGCCGTGTCCACTGCCTCCACAGCTTCCTGGTCCATTCTCCTTCAACTAACTGCGTCAGCATCCACCTCGCTGTTACTGAGGGTGTATTTTCTTGAGGCTTACCAGAGACTGAACTCTTTCCTTCTTCTGAGGTCTCATTCTGCTTGAGCCCTCTGCAACCTTGGACCCTCTGGCCTATAGGGACCTGCCCTTCACTACAGCTTCTCCGATTGCTCCTGCTTTGAGTTGTTAGAGGTATGGGTCTCTTCCCATTTGGCAGATTCCGTCGTGACGATTTCATACATCCCCACGGTTTGAACTAAAGCAAGTCTATGAGAGGACTAGGCTTGACCTCTCTTCTGAGTACCAAATCCATATTTTTATCTGGCTACAGGGCTTCTCTTGGCTTGGCTGCCTCATGGAGAGTTCATCTTTCTGGCTTTTCTGATTCATACTTTAATAATGGCATCACCATCCCCTTAGGGTCTTTCTGCCTGAAATTTTAGCAGCACTGCCCTCATCCCACACTCACCAGCCATGGTCTACCGCCTTCCTCAGCTCTCTAACCACCTGCCCCTTATTTTCCCCTGCACTATTTCAGCGTCTCATTATTAACCTAGACTGTTGCAATAGCATAATGACTGGCTTCCCTGCCTCCAGGCCTTCTGGCCTCTTCCATCACAGTTTTCTTCCAAAATCATTGATCTTATGTTATTTCTCTGTTTAAAAGTTCTTAGTGGTTTCCCACAAAACACAAAACAAAGTCCAACCTCTTTTTTTTTTTTTTTTTGCGTTGGAGTCTCACTCTGTCGCCCAGACTGGAGTGCAGTGGCCGCTCCTGGCCACCGCAACCTCGCCTGCTGGGCTCCGGCGATCCTTCCGCCTCAGCCTTCCGAGTAGCCGGAATTACAGGCATGCACTACCATGCCCGGCTGATTTTTTGATTTATTGTAGAGATGAGGTCTCGCTGCCCGGGCGGGTCTCGAACCCGCGGGCTCAGGCAATCCACTCACCTCAGCCTCCCGAAGGTGCGGGATTACAGGCTGAGCCACCGAGCCCGGCTTAAGTCCAACCTCTTAAGCTCATCATTCAAACCTCCAAATTTGGTCCTTACTCTCCACAGCCTAATTTCCCACTACTCTCTCCATCCACTGCAGTTGCCACAAAGAATAGTGTAAAATGGATACAAGAGGCCCTTTCTTGCTGGCCCTGAGATAGGTCCCAGTGACGTCTTCATTCATCTTTACATCTCTGCACATCATTCCGAACTTCTCTTATAAGCTGCTTTGTTCAAGAGTTATTTGTGACTTTGTCCTTCCCACTGAAATATAAAGTCCTCGAGGGCAAGGACTTTGCTTTACTCATGTATTTCTGTAAATGACCAGAGGTTTATACAATAAACATTTTTGGAAAGGTCAAGAAGTTTCATTGAACACCCACTATGTTCATGATATTGCATTAGACGCCAGGGATGTAAGGATTACTAAGCCATGGCTCCTGCCATGGAGGAGGTCAAGTATAACAGTGGGAAGGGGAGGCACATTCCTGTAATTGTTTAATGGTAGTACTGTTTAATTGTGCAACTGTAGCATTAGAATGCAACCACAGAGAAATTCAGGAGGTAGAGTGCGCAACATGTTCTCAGAAGATCAAAGAAAACTCATAGAGTTGGATTCTTTTAAGAACCACACGCGTTTACAATGGCACCCCACTTCTCAGAATCGAAACCTCAGTCTTCGTCTACTTGGGCTGCCATAACAAAACACCATAGAAATGGCTTACGCAGAATAAAGTTACTTTCTCATAGTAGTGGAGGCTGCAAAGCCCAAGATCAAGGTTCTGGTTGATTTGGTTTCTGGTGAGGGCTTTCTTCCTCGCCAGAACACACGGGAGCTTTTTAGGTACATGAGAAGAGAATGGAGGAATAAATAAGTGCCATTTATTAAAGGCTTAACTTTGTGCCAAATGCTGCTGAGTACTACATATATCTCTATATACATAGTAACTCCTATGACTTTTTTTTTTTTTTTTTTAACAATGGCTTTAAGAAGAATGAAGCAATTTTTCCACGTCACAGATAAAGACACTGGACTTAGAAAAGGCAAGTAACTGGGCCAATGTAGCACAGTTAATACATAGCTAGAGCACAAATTGAAACCCAGGCCTGACTTAAAAGCCCATACTATTTTTTCTTTTCAAGCTGTGGGGTACATATGAGGATTTGCTACATAAGTAAATTGCCTGCAGATGAGGCTTGGGCTTCTAGTGAGCCCTCTCTCCCCCAATAGTGGATATGGTACCCCACGGATAGTTGTGTGCCCCTTTTCTTTCCTCCTTCCCTCCATGAGCAGTGCCCGGCATCAGTTGTGCCCACCATTGTGCTTGCACGCCCAACCGTTTATGAGTAAGAACATGTGGAATTCAGTTTTTTGTTTCTGTAAGAGTTCACTTAAAATGATGGTCTCCAGACCTGGATCTGGATGGTGCATCCAGATTACAGCAAAGGATATAATTTTGTTTCTTCTTTATGTCTGCATAGTATTCCATCATGTTTATGTACCACATTTTCTTTCCAGTCCACTTTCGATGAGCATCTGGGCTGGTTCCATGTTTTTGCTATTGTGAACAGTGCTGCAATGAACATACATGTGCAGGTGTCTTTTTGGAAGAGCAATTTATGTTCCTCTGTGTATATTTCCAGAAGGGGATAGCTGGATCATATGGTAGCTTACTTTTTAGTTCTTTGAGAAAATGCTTTCCCACCCTGCTTTCCACAAAGCCTGAACTAGCTTACTATCCCACCAAAGGTGCAGAGGTGTTCACTTTTCTCCACAACTTCACCAACACATGTTGTTTTCTGAATTTTTAATGATAGCCATCCTGACCAGTGTAAGGTGTATCTCACCGTAGTTCTGATTTGCATTTATCTGATGATTAGTGAAGTTGAGCATTTTTTCATGTTTGCTGGCTGCTTGTATGCCTTCCTTTGAGAAGTGTCTGTTCATGTTCTTTACCCACTTGTTAATGTGTCATTTTTTCCCCCTGTCAATTCATTTCAGTTCCTTGTATATCCTGGATGTTAGGCCTTTGTAGGATGCACAGCTTGCAAGCATTTTTTCCATTCTGTGGGTTGCCCCTTTATTCTCTTGATTCCTTTTGCTGTGCAAATACTTTTTAGCTTGACACAGTCCTATATGTCCATTTTACCTTTTGCTGCATTTGGTTTTGAAGAGTTGGCCACAAATCCATTACCTATGCCAATGTCCAGGAGGATGTTCCCTAAGTTTTCTTCTACTATTCTTATAGTTTGAGGTTTCACATTTGAGTCATGGATGCATTTTCAGTTAATTTTGTACATGTGATAGGTAGGGGTCCAATTTCATTCTTCTGCATGTGGTTAGCCAGTTTCCCCAGCACCATTTGCTGAATATGGTTTCCTTTCCTCAATGTTTGTCTTTGTCAGTTTTGTTGAAGATGAGTTAGTTGAAGATCTGTGGTTTTCTTTCTTTATTCTCTGTCCTGTTCCATTGGTCTTTGTATCTATTTTTGTACTAGTGCCATGCTGTTTTGGCTACTGTCATTTTGTAGTAAAGTTTGAGGTCTGGAAATGTGATGCCTACAGTTTTGCTCTTTTTGCTTCCATATGAATTTCTTTCTTTTTTTTTTTTTTTTGAGTTGGAGCCTCACTCTGTCACCCAGACTGCAGTGCAGTGGCTGCTCCCGGCCTCCGCAGCCTCGACCTGTTGGGATCCGGCAATCCTTCCACCTCAACCTTCCAAGTAGCTGGAACTACAGGCATGCACCACCATGCCCAGGTAATTTTTTTCTTTTAATTTATTGTAGAGATGAATTCTCGCCAACTTGCCCAGGCGGGTCTTGAACCCACAGGCTCAGGCAATCCACTCACCTCAGCCTCCCAAGGCACGGGATTATAGGCTGAGCCACTGAGTCCAGCTTCATATGAATTTCTATATTGTCTTTTCTAAGTCTTTGGAAAATGATGCTGGTAATTTGATAGGGATTGCATTGAATCTGAAGATTGCCTTGGGTAGAATGTACATCCTGACAATATTGATTCTTCCGATCTATGAGCATGGAATATTCTTCCATTTGTTTGTACTGTCCTTGATTTCTTTAAACAGTGTTTTGTAGTTTTCTTTTCTTTCTTTCTTTTTTTTTTTTATTATCAGAGTCTCACTCTGTCACCCAGGCTGGAGTACAGTTGATGCTGGGGTGGATGCCACCCCAGTGTCAAACTGCTGGGCTCAGGCAATCCTTCCACTTCAGCCTTCCAAGTAGCTGGAACTACAGGCACAAGCTACCATGCCTGGCTAATTTTTTGATATATTGTAGAGACGAGTTCTCACCAAGTTGTCCCGGCCAGTCTCAAACTCCTGGGCTCTGGCAATCCTCTCACCTCAGCCTCCCAAAGTGCTGGGATTACAGGCTTGAGCCACCGCGGCTGGCCTAGCAGTGTTTTATAGTTTTCACAGTAATAGTCTTTCACCTCTTCGGTTAGGTGGATGCTGCAGCATTTCATTTTTGTGTGTGTGGCTATTGTGAATGGGATTGTGTTTTTTATTTGGTTCTCAACCTGTCTGTTGTTGGTATATAGAAATGCAACTCTTTTTTGCATGTTGATTTTGTATCCTGAGACATTATTGAAATCGTTTATTAGTGTAAGGAGGTTTTTGACAGACTCTCTAAGGTTTTCTAGGTATAGAATCATATTATCTGCAAAGAGGAATAATTTAACTTCCTTTTCCCCTATTTGGATACCCCTAATTTCTTTCTCCTGCCCGTTTTCTCTGGCTAGGACTTCCAGTACTATGTTAAATAGGAGGGGCAAGAGTAGAAATCCTTGTCTTGTTCCAGTTCTTAGGGGAACGCTTTCAGATTCTGCTTGTTAAGTGTGATGTTGGCTGCAGGTTTGCCATAGATTCTTCATTATTTTGAGGGATGTTCCTTTGATGACTAGGTGTTCAAGGATTTTTACCAAGAGGCGATATTGGACTTCACTGAATGTTTTTTCCGTGTCTAAAGAGATAATCATATGGTTCTTGGTTTTACTCCTATTTATGTTATGGATTTTGTTGATTTATGTATGTTAAACCAGCCTTACATCCCACGAATGAAGCTCACCCTGTCATGATGGATAATCCTTGAAATTTGTTTTGGAGGGGCTCCTATTGGTGATCATATCTACAGGCCAATTTCCCTGATGAACACAGATGCAGAATATGTAGGGAGAATTCCTTCTTTCTTGATTGCCTGGAATACTTTCAGTAGGATTGGTATCAGCTCTTCCTTGTATGTCTTGTGGAATTCAGCTGAGAAACCATCTAGCTCAGGGTTTTTGGCAGAGAGGTTTCTTAATATTGAGTCAATTTTTTGGATTGTCTACCTTTATAGGTGGTTTGCCCCTTCTCTCTAGCTGCTTTTAGGATTTTTTTTTTCTCATGCTCACCTTGTGGAAGAGGACCATTATGTGCCTTGCGGATGCTCTTCTCATGTAATACCTTGCAGGAGTTCTCTGACTCTCTGCATCTGCACAGCTACTTCTCTAGTGAGATAGGGGAAATTTTCTTGGATGATATCTTAAAAGGCTTGTTCCAGGGTGTTCTCAGTTTCTCCTTCTCTCTCAGGGATACCGATCAAACATAGATTAGGCTCCTTTACCTACCCCCAAATCTTTTGTAGACTTTGCTCATTCTTCCTAAGCCTTTTCTCCTAATTTTTGTCAGCCTGGGTTAGTTCAGTAGTTTGATCCTCATACTCTGAGATTCTTTCCTCTGCTGGGTCAATTGTGCTGTTGAGGCTTGCTATTGTGTTCTGAAATTCTCAGAAAGAATTCTTCACTTCCAGAAGTTCAGATTGGTCCTTTCTTAACAATGTCCAGTTTAGCTTTCACTTCCTGCACTATTTTCATGGGCTAGATGATCTGTATGTCTGCCTTCTGTGGATTTCATTGAATTTCTTTGCCAACAATAGCCTGAATTCTATGTCTGTCATCGTGGGTTCCATTGCTTGGGATCTGGGAAGCCCTTTTGTGGATGTCAATTCGTTAAGGCTTTGGGGATTGCTGGCAATTTTTTTTGCTGATTCTTTTACAACTGTGAGGGCAGGATCTTCTCTTTTTATGTCTTGCCTTGTTTTTTAGTAATAAGGTTGTGACTGTTGGGGTGGCGGTTTTTGGGATTTTTTATTTTTGTCTCACAAGGTGCTCCCCTGTTGTGGTACACTCCCACTTTCCTGGGGGTAGTAGTTCCTAAGGCCCTGACCACTGTGAGTCCTGTTGCTCTTCTGGGTCTAGCTGCCCTATGAGACAGCCACCATTTTGCTAGTGCTGAAGGGTGCCAGTGAAGTGATGTGAAGGTACAAGGGTTGAATTCTAAGCAAAGATGGTCACTGACATCTGTGGAGGAACCACTAGAGAAGCTCTCTGATGCCTTGGTCTATGGACTAGTCTGTGAGATGTACGTTGATATGGGAAAAGCCTAAATTCTTAATTACTTTGTCAACAGTCCTCAGGTTTTATATATAGGAACCTCTTGGGGATGCTTGCTACAAACATAGTTTCCAGGGCCTTACTGTCAGTGATTCCAATTCTATAGGTGTGGATTGGGACCAAGGAAATGACATTTTTAATGAGGCTCCCTCAAGTGATTCTGAAATAGGTCACAGAAGATCACAATGCAGAAATCCTTTATTGTAGCATACTGCCTCCCAGGAGCAGTCCAAACAGGAACTGGTGTGTGCAAAAGGCAGGTAGCATGAAACAGGAGCTATTTATAATTTGTGCTAGAGGATGGGACGAGAGATAAGTAACTTAGGATACCCGCCTTCAAGAAGTTCAGAGTCAAATGATTCAAAATCTCAAATTCTTTAGTATTTTTTCACTGAAAAGACATTATAACATCACTGTTAAATGAATCAAAGTCATCTATAATTACCACAACTCGAATATAGGAATTATTTGAATATTACCATTTAGTAGGTCAATTTTTAAAGTTATGATCATACTACTTGGTATTCTGTATTTTCATGTGACATTTTACAAAAATTGTTTTTCATAATTTTATGCAGTCTTCATAATTATCACTTTTAACGGTTACAAACATTCCATTGGGCTGATGTGCCATAATTTATTCAATTGTTTCCTTAATATCAGGCACTTAGTTTGCTTCCAATTTTTGGCAGTACTTAAATCCTTGACACTGTTAACATTTTGTAGTTTTCTCTCATAATTTCAAGGAAAGATGCTTACATTTTTTATGAAATGAGAAACAGTAATATCTAAGTGCACAACCTATCTAAATATGCTCAAGCTAATGCCTAATATTAAAGAATAATAGTGTATGATCTACAGAATGTTAAGTAGTAATTTTCCATTATTGTTAATAACAATAATGTATTATTATATTTTATATGTATTTTATAACTCATAAAAGTAGTTTCACTACATAAGCACATGCATGATAACAATCTTATGAGGTAGGTAGGTATGGCAGTTAGTATCCATCGATGTAAAAACCAAGAGAGGTTGCATGCCTTACTTAAAAATACATAGCAATAGACTAGATGTAGTGACTTGTGACTCATACCTGTAATCCCATTGTTTTGGGAGACTGAGGTGGGAGAATCACTTGAGCCCAGGAGCTTGAGACCAGCCTGGGCAATATGGTGAGATCCCATAGCTAGGTGTAGTGGCATGAGCCTGTAGTCCTAGTTACTCAAGAGGCTGTGGTGAGTGGATTGCTTGAGCCCAGGAATTCAAAGCTGCAGTGAGCTATGACTATATCACTGCACTTCAGCCTGGGCAACAGAGTGAGAATTTGTCTTAAAAACAAAACAAAACAAAACACCCACAGTGATAGATTCAGAACTTAGACCCAGGTGAGCTGACGCCAAAGCTCTTTATTGTGTACTGTGATGCCTTTTAGATTAAGGTTACAACAAATAATAAAGCTATTCATGTTGAATGGAGATTAGAATAAATATGAAAAAGGAAAACATTCAAATTCAGGAAAAATCCTGAAATAAAACCACCTATTTAATAACAAAGACAATACAATACCGTCTATGAACTGAATGGTATCCTCCCCTGCGATTCATATGCTGAAGCCCTCACCTCCTATTTTATTTGGAGACAGGGCCAACAAGGAGGTAATTAAAGTGAAATGAGACCCTAAGAATGGAGGCCTGTTATGACAGGATTCATGCCCTTATAAGAAGCGGCATGGGAATACACTTGTGCATACTCTGACTCAGCCATGCAAGGATACAGTGAGGAGGCAGCTGTAAGGCAAGAAGAAAGCCATCACCAGAAACCAAATCAGCCAGAACCTTGATCATGGGCTTTCCAGCCTCTACAACTGTGAGAAAACAAATTTACGCCATTTAGTCTATGGTATTTTGTTATGGTAGCAAGAGCAGACTAAGACTGAGATTTTGATACTGAGAAGTGGGGTACCATTGTAAAAATACTTTAAAATGTAGAAGCAGCTTTGGAGTTGGGTAGAGGCTGGAAGAGTTTTGAGATGCACGTGAGAAAAAGCCTAGATAACAGATAGTTGCTAGAAATATGGATGTTAAGGGAGATTCTGGTGAGGTCTCTGATGGAAATGAGGAACATTTTATTGGAAACTGGAGGAAAGGTGACCCATGTCGTAAAGTGGCAAAGAACTTAGCTGGACTGTATTCTGGTGTTTTGTGGAAGACAGTACTTGCAAGAGATGATATTGGGATTTCTAGCTGAGGAAATTTCTAAGCAAAGTGTTGAAGGAATGGCTTGCTTCTTCATGACTGCTATAGTAAAATGCAGAAGGAGAGAGATGAATTGAAGAAGAGATTGTTGAGCAAAAAGGAACCAGAACCTGAAGATGTGGAAAATTCTCAGTCTAGCCCTATGGTAAAAAATGTGAAAGCTTGTTCTGAAGAGAACATGAAGTGATGGCTAAATAACTATTTGATAAATGGAAAATGGGCATGATATGGACTTAATCATCCTTTCAGCAGAAGCCAGGAACAGACATGGGATACCAGCAAAGACATGGCCAGCTAGAACTAAAGGGGACAGAGTAGGACAGAAGGGAGATTGCTGCAATTCTTGAATTCTATGGGATTGGACCATAGAGCTATTAGGCTGGGAATATGTACTATTCTTCAAGGAAAGAGAAGAATGACCCTGAAGGTGATACAGATATCATGGCTGCTGCTTCCACTACAGGCCCAGTAGATGACTGTGCCCAGTGCCTCAGTGGTGAGGCCACCCTGCAGTCCATGGTGGTGATGCTGTCACCCCAGTGGCTTGGAGGGCAGAGTTATCAAACCAAAGAAGGTTATTCTTAAGATTTAATAGAATTTGGCTTGCTAGGTTCTGAAATTGCTTGGGACTGATCACTCCTTCCTTCCTTCTCATTTCTCCCTTTTGGAATGAGAATGTGTATCCTATGCCTGTTTGTAGCTGTATGTGGGAAACATATGATTTATCTCATTTCATAGGTTCACAGCTGGAGATAAATTTTGCCTCAGGACAAATCATGCCTTGAATCTCACCCATATCTGATTTAGATGATACTCAGATGAGACTTGGAACTTTAGAGCCGATGCTAGCATGAATAAGATTATTGGAGCTGTTGGGATATGTTTGCATGTGATAAGGACATAAAATTTGGGGGAGACTGGGGCAGAATGCTATGGACTAAATTATGTCCCCCCCCCCCACAAATTTATATGTTGAATCCCCAACACCCAATGGGACTGTATTTGGAGACAGGGCCTACAAAGAGGCATGGTTAAGTGAGGCCATAAGTGCAGGGCCCCAATCCAACAGGACTGATGTCCTTCTAAGAAGACATACCAGAGTATGTGCTCCCTTTCGCACTTCCCTCTCTCTCGTCCTCCTCTCCACGTGAGGACACAGAGACAAGGTGGTTATCTCTAAGGCAGGAAGAGAGCCCTCACCAGAAGCCAGATAAGTTGAAACTGGGACCTTGGACTTTTCAGCCTCCAGGAATATGAGAAAATAAATGCCTGTTGTTTAAGCTATCCAGTCTACAGCATGTTAGCTTTAGCAGCCTGGACTAACTAAGATAACACACAAAGGAAAGCTTTGAGTAGTCTATGACTGGTGTGAATTTGGTATTTAAGGAGTAAGGGTAGCATCCTTTAGTTTTCAAATTGCTAAGTTCTACCACTGACTTCTATTTGCAACATTTTAAAGACCTTTTCATCTCTTTAAGAGACAATCACACTTATTAGACTACTCTAAATTCCATTAGTGTGGGAAGGAATGTTTTAAGAAGACAAAGGGAAAAACAAGGGTTGCTTGTATGGGCTGACTGCTGGTGTCTTTTGCTTGTCTTTGCATAGGTAGGTCCCCAGAACCTAATGGTTTATCTCTCTCAGGTTGTACAATCAATTTGGTACTTCTGAAAACACCAGAGGTTCTTCAAAGAGATATTTATATTCAGCATTTAGTGTAAAACATCCTTTCCCAAACCTGCCAGTAGTTCCCATTTTATAACCACTTGCCACCTGTTCTTTGGAGATTGGTTTTGCATCATTACAAGCAAAGAAATCAATACCAGACCATTGATTCGGGAAGGAGACAAGATTGCACAGCAATAATACATAAAGTTAGCCAAGTCCTACTTCTCAATTGTTTTGGAAGAACAGATAGTTCAATGCCCCCTTCTGAAACAGGCACTCACCCTGCATTGGTGATTTTGTAGCAATAAAGGCCCAAGATAGATAAGGCACCATAACCCCAATTGATGTAACAGTTCTTGAGTGTGATACAGAATCTCTAAATGCCTTTTTAGACTCAATAGTAATGTATTAACTCGAACTCAAATTCCCTCTCTGCAGTTTACCCCTCAGTTTAATTTGAAAAGTGTGGGCTGGAGCACAGGGTCACTCTGCCTGCGCCACCAGACAGTCAAGTGGCAGAGGTACTGCAACTGCAGCAACAGCCAGCTGAAGGTTTGTTCCAAACATATATTCTGTCTTGATAGACAGGTAAGGCCCATCGTTACCTTATCCATTAATTTACTAAGACACCATCTGGTCTTTCTCAGTCAAATTAACATGCATAAGTCATTTAGATGTGGTAATTGGTTTGGAACCAGTGAATAGAATCAGAAAAAAAAAGGGACTATGGGAATGGAGAATATTACCTTAAGTTTATATAGAGTTTTGTGTTTTTTTGAAACCCTTCACATGCATTCTCTCCCTTGGTCCTCACCTCATTTATACAGTACATGGATTATCACTGTAACCATCTTGACAAGGAAGAAATTTAGGCTCAGCCAGGCTTGGTGGCTCAGCCTGTAATCCCGCGCCTTGGGAGGCTGAGGTGAGTGGAATGCCTGAGCCTGCAGGTTCGAGACCCACCCGGGCAACTTGGTGAGACCTCATCTCTACAA
>NW_007025645.1:488608-550691 GCF_000164805.1 Carlito syrichta
CCGGCCACTGCACTCCAGCCTGGGTGACAGAGTGAGACTCCAACTCAAAAAAAAAAAAAAGAAAGAGATTTAGGCTCAAAGATTGTTACACCCTTAAAGTAACCTAGAAAGAAGCTCATGGGTAGTGAAAGAAATGAACACTTATCAGGGGCATTTTGTTCTCTTAACCAAACAACAGTCCCATAGGGTGGCTACCATTATTGACAAAGTTACTAAGGGGTGGAGCCAGGATCTGAATTCATATCTTTTGGACTTCATAAGTTAATTATATTAATTACAGTAGTTAATGCATAAAGCATTACATTAATGAAACCTATAGCTTACTGTTACAGTGAATGTAACTGGGCAAGAATTCTTGATGTCAAAAGCTTTGGCTGTTTTGAATAGTGGGTTGTCTGGAATGAGCAACATACATGTAAGAAATTAATAAGTGACAGGATGGACAAAGTGCAGTTATGGAGCCAGAGATACCTGTGTTTAAAACTCAGCTCTATCACTTGTTAGCTGTGTGACCCTAAAGAACTCTCTGAACTTCATTTTTTTCATTTGTCAAATGGAGCAAAATATCTTAATCTCGAAAAATTGATGTGAAGATTAAATTATATAAAGTTTATATATATAAAGTTTATATATATAAATTATATAAATAAAGTTCCAGGCACATAATACGTATTAGTTCTCTTCCTCTATAAAATGTTTCTCCAGAAGTAGAGGTGTAATAGGACAGGGGTTGACAAGCATCTCTTATTTAGCAGAGAATAAAGCCAGAAACATGGAGTGGAAGGTACGTAGCAGACCTCACTCTTATAGGTGGCCCTTGCAAACAGCCACAGCTTAAGGATGATCCACTTCAAGAAGACTTCTCTGATGCCTACGGTTTGAGTTAGGGTTCTTCCACGCCCCCAGAGGATTTTTGTTTACCTCTGTCTTTGCATGCAGTACACTGTTGAAACTCTGTCTCTTCACATATCTGCTTTCTTCTCTAAGTAGTAAGTAACCCTCTGCTTATGACAGTATCTGGTGTAAGGTGATGCTCAGTAACCTGCTGAGTAAAGAAAGGAGGAAGGAAGAATGGGCCCACCCCAATGCCAGTGTGTTGGTTATTTTAAAGTGAGATGTATAACATTTCCTTACCTTGACTGCGTAGTTATTCAGTGGATCTTTTGCATATGAAGCAGTATAGTACACTGCATCTCCTGCTTCACAACACGGTTTGTCACTGGTTAGCCTGAAGTCTGACCAGCTGTCCACCCCAAAACGGAGTTGGTCTTTCTGCCCAGCCATGAAGAGGTCTTCACATTTAATAGCCAGTTTTTTCAAGGCATCGGTATGAAGGCTCCGGATTTTACCCACCACTTCCTCCCGACTCTCAAGTCCTCGATAAAGTGCTTGTCTCTGTGGCTTCTGGATGCCCCGGCCCTGTCTGCAAGAGGGCCCGCGTCGGCTAGACAGGGATTCCATGCTGTTGGAAAATCTGTCCTTAATACTGAGAGTGGTTAAGCTGGAGATACTGTTTGCTGCTGAGGGGACAGGTCTCTCCTTGTGCAAAGGTCTCTCCAAGGAGTCACAAGACTCAATGTCCAGACCCTTGAGTTCATAGCTGATGGAAGAGCCAGCGCTGCTGGCATCCCAGTTGGGGTCGATATCATAGGTGGGATTAGCCATGACACAAAGACTGCTTTCCATGGATTTCTGGAGGTCTTTGGAGAGTGGCTCTGTATTGGCTCTTATGATCATCTTCTTTGGCAGTGGGGGTGGTGTGGGTTGGGAAGCAGTAGGTGCTTCTTGGTCTGCTTTCCCCACAAAAGCAATGGCATCATCCAAAGGTCCCTTGGGCTGACGTGGATGCTTGGGAGGTATCATGGCTGCTCTAGATTGCCCTGTATTGTTTTAAAAGAAAGGAAAAGACAAGAGAATAATTAGGTAAAGTTTTCAATCTCATTTTGTAATAAAATTTGAGCAGGAAGGAGTGTGGTAGCCATGAAAATGCAAGAATGAGCCAATGTCTTAATTCAAAATGGAAAATGAAAACAACTGAAGTACAAATACCTACACATTGAAGGTATGAGTTCAAAAGTTGGTAGAAGCAAAAATATGCAAGTCTCAGCATTTCTCTGCTAAAGGAACAGGGCACCAGCTTGGGTGATGGGCTTTGTTTCAAAAGGGAATCCAGATTCTCCAGTCCAGCTCCTAAGAGCAGTGTATTCACCATACCAGAATACTAGGGAATGCTAGACACTTAAGTATATTTGCATTGAGACAGAGAGCACAGCATTGTAGATAAAGAAAATACTTCAGAGCATTATTAAAAACAAAATTTAAACTAGCAATGAGATCACTGGACAGGGGCTCAGAAGATACTCTTCTATTCTTTTTGTTCCAAAGTTACATTGTATTGTATATGGCACTTGTCATAGATATAGCATCTGCTGGCACATGGATACAATTTCATAAGCTGTGTTATTTTATTTTACTACAATTTCATAAGCTGTGCTATTTTACTACAGAGATGGATTCTGACATTGCTTAGACTAGTCTGTGCATAAGATTCCCATGACTGTGGTAAGGGGAACATGTATATGAGCCGTCAACTGCTGCTCTGAACAGTCATTCACAAACTCTTCTATGACTGTTTGGGAAGCATGTATACATATATACGATTTGGGGGAGGATGTACCCTGTGATTTGAGAGATGCTACTTTTGAACATCTTTTTTTTTTGAGTCGGAGTCTCACTCCGTCACCCAGGCTGGAGTGCAGTGGCTCGCTCACGGCTACCCCAGCATCAACCTGCTGGGCTCCGGCAATCTGTCCACCTCAGCCTTCCAAGTAGCTGAAACTACAGGTGCACGCTACTACGCCTGGCTAATTTTTTTTTATTTATTGTAGAGACGAGGTCTTACCAAGTTGCCTGGGCTGGTCTCGAACTTGTGGATTCTGGTAATCCATTTGCCTTAGCCTCCCAAATTGCTGGGATTACAGGCTGAGCCACTGATCCCAGCCTTGAACATCTTTGATAAGCCCTAGTTAGAGAACCACTCACCTCTGCTTAGTCTCTGGCATTTATGCTTAGAAGACAAAGCACATGCGTGTGCTCAATTATACCTTCAGGACTTATGGTACAATAGAGAGAAAACATTACTTTTAAAAAACAGATAGATATACCATGATATTTCCATACAAGCTACTGCAAATTAGGTTATTAAAATGAGGCCTGTACTCACGACTTCATAGTTAGAGTACAATGCTCTGCAATGGGCTGAATTATATCTCCCCAAAAGGCGTGTTGAAACCCTAATCCCTGGTACCTGTGAATGTGACACTGTTTAGGAAAAAGTCTTCGTAGATGTAATCAAAGCAAGGCAAGGCCATTGGGGTAGGCCCTAACCCAGTGTGACCGGCATGCTTGGAAGAAGAAACACCATGTGAAGACAGAGACACACAGGGGGAACACCAGACCATGATGGAGGCGGACGCCGGAGCGACACAGCTGCAGACCAAGGGCTGCCAAGCGTCGAGGGCCATGCTGGGCATGGCAAGGAGGGAGCCCACCTAGTGCCTCAGAGAGAGCACGGCCCTGCTGGCACCTTGATTTCAGACTCCTAACCTCCATAACTGAGAGAGAATGCATTTCTTTTGTTTGAAGTCACTCATTTGCAGTACCCTGTTACAGCAGCCTAGGAAGCTGACACCTGCTCCTACTTGATGATGGTACAGAGTAGAAGGCACTGGATAGTTCCAAGAATGATAATGAATAGAGGTGGTGGTACGTTTTGTTAAAATCATGTCCTTGTAGCAATGCCAGCAGTAAGCACTAAAATAAACTGTGATTGTAATAACAATATGCAGTCATGTTTCGCTTAACTACGGGGATAAGTTCCGAGAAACATGTTGTTAGGCAATCTTGTCACTGTGCAAACATCATGGAGTGTACTTCACAAACCTAGATGGCATAGCTACTACACACCTAAGCTATAGGGTGTAGGCTATTGTTCCTAGGCTATAAACCTGTGCAGCGTGTTACTGTACTGAATACTGTAGGCAACTGTAACACAATGTTAAGTACTATGTATCTAAACATAGAAAAAGTACAGTAAAAATACAGTACAAAAGACAAAAACGGGGCACTTACCATGAAAGGAGCTTGCAGGACTGGACGTAGCTGTGGGTAAGTGAGTGAGTGGGTGAGTGGGTGAATGTGAAGGCCTAGGACATTTCTGTGCACTACTGTAGACGTTATAAACACTGTACACTTGGACTATACTAAACGTATTTAAACAAATTTCCTTTCTTCAATAATAAATTCACCTAATAACTTACTGTAACTCTTTTGCTTTATGTACTTTTTTACTTCTTGTATAACACTTAGCTTAACACACAAACACATTGTACAGCTGTTCAAAAAACATCTTTCCTTGTATCTTTATATTACTATAAGTTTCTATTTTTATAATTTTTTATTTTAAAACTTTTTTGTTAAAAATGAAGACACAAACACACATAGTAGCTTATGCCTATACAGATTCAAGAACATCAGTCTGTCTTCCACCTCCAAATCTTGTCCTACTGGAAGGTGTTCAGGGGCAATAACATGCATGCAGCTGTCATCTCCTATGATAACAAAGCTTTCCTCTAAAACACCTCCTGAAAAACCTGCTTGAGGCTGTTTTACAGTTAAGTAGGGGTACACTCTAAAATAATGTTAAAAGCATAGTATAATAAATGCATAAACAGTAGCATAGTCATTTATTATGAAGTATTATGTACTATACATAACTGTACGTGCTCTACTTTTATACAACTGGCAGGGCAGTAGGTCTACACCAGTACCACCACAAACACATGAGTGATGCATTGTGCTACAATGTCATGATGGCTATGTCACTAGGCGATAGGAATTTTTCAGCTTCTTTATAATCCTATGACATCACTGTTATATATGTAGTCTGTTGCTAACCAAAATATCATTACATGGCATATGACTGTATTCCATTTCCCATGCATACAACTTTCTTCAAGAATATCTAAGGCCTATTATATAGAAATATTATCTATTAAACCTAAGAACCTCCTTTCTCCACTGATGGCATGTAGCAAATTTTTACACAAAATAGAGCTACAGTAAATAAACATTTACATGCATCCACACACACACACACACACACACACACACACACACACACACAGAGTGTGTGAGCATGTGCATGAGAGCAAGAGAGAGAGAGAAAGAACATGAGAATGCTAAGCTCCAAACGGGCAAAGGATTTTATTTTATTCATTTTTGTAATCTCTGTGCCAAGAACAGAATCTGGATATAATAAACACTCAATAAATATTTCTTGAGTGACTGAAGAAATAAATATTTAGGGCTTTTAAAAGAGAAAAAGTAGTAGAATTGTATAGGTACCTATAACAAGGAAATAAATTGATTTGGTATTTTTAAGAATTCGCATAAAGAAAAACTCAAGACCAGACGGCTTCACTGATTAATTCTATCAAACATTTAAAGAAGTACTAATACCAATCTTCCACAAATTCTTCCAAAAAATACAAGGAGAAAACATTTTCAACTTGAATTCAATGGGGACAAATGTTACCAATATGACAAAGCCAGACAAAGACATCATAAGAAAAGTAGGGACTAATATCCCTTATGAATACAGATGCAAAAATTCACACAATATACTAGCAAATGGAATCCAGCAACATATAAAAAGAATTATTCACCATGTCAAGGTGGGACTTATCTCAGGAATGCAAGGTTGGTTTACCATCTGAAACGTTATCAATGTAAAATATCAGGTTAACAGAATAAAGGAAAAAACTTACACGACCACTTCAACAGATGCAGAAAAAGCATTTGATAAAATCCAGTACTTTTTCAACAATAACACTCAATAGAAACAGAAGGTAACATTCTCAACCTGATAACAGGCATCTATGTGAAACAAAGAGTTAACATTATGATTAATGATAAAAGACTGGATGTTTCCCCACTGATATCAGGAACAAGATAGAGATTTCTGTTTTGCCATTTCTATTCTACATTGTACTGGAGGTTCTAATAAGGGATATTAGGGGAAAAAAAGAGATAAAGATATCCATATTGGAAAGAAGGAGGTAAAACTACCTCTATTCACAGATGACATAATCTTATATACTGAGAAGTCTAAGGAATCCACACATAAGAATTAGAATATACCAACTCAGCAAGTTTACAGTATACAAGATCAAGATACAAAAACCCACTGCATGTCTTTATGCTAGCAATGAACAATCCAAAAATAAATTAAGAAAAAAGTTCTATTTATGACATCATAAAAAAGTAATTAGTAATTATGACATCATAAAAAAAGTAATTAGAACTAAATTTAACAAAACAAAGTATAAGATTTGTATACAGAAAACAGCAAAACACTGTAGAAAGAAATTTTAAAAGACTCAAATGTATAGAAAGATATCTTATGCCCTTGGATCAGAGACTTAATATTGGTAGGATAAAAATACTCTTCCCAATTGATCTACAGATTTAATGCAATCTCTATCAAAATTCCAACTGGTTTTCTTGCAGAAATTGGCAGACTGATCTAAAAATTTACATGGAAATACAAGAGACCCAGAGTAGCCAAAGTTAGAAAATTCAGCTAGGCTCAGTGGTTCATAACTCGAATCCCAGCATTTGGGAAGTCAAGGTGAGAGAATTGCTTGAGCCCAGGAATTTGAGACCAGCCAAGATAACATAGTGAGACCTCATGTCTACCAAAAAAAAAAAAAAATTAGCTGGGCGTGGTGGCACATGCCTGTAGTCATCCAGTCAGGAGGCTGAGGCAGAAGGGCTGCCTAAGGCTGTCGGAAGCCATGATCATGCCATTGCACTCCAGCCTGCGTGACAGAGTAAGACCCCCAACTCAAAAAAAAGAAAACACACTTTTTAATTTCACTTACTAAAAAGCTACAGTAATCAAGACTGTGTATACCAGCATAAGAATAGGAATATAAATGAATGGAATAGATTTGAGAGTCCAGAAATAAATTTATATATATATATTTTCATAATCAATATTTTTTATTATGGTTTTGTGGGGTACAGTTAAGGGTTAGGTGTACAATTATGCTTCATTCAGGCACCCTGTTGATAAGAGGTGTTTCCCCATCCCCAGACAGATATTTGCTACTGTTAATCCCATCTCCCTCCTCCCATAAACTTATATTTATGGTAAATTGATGTTTGACAAGATTGCCAGGATAATTCAATGAGGGAAAGAATAGTTTTTTCAACAAATGGTTCTGGGACAACTGGCTACCCACAAGCAAAGAGTGAAATGGGACCTCTACCTCACAGTAGACACAAAATTTAACTAAAAATGTATCAAAAATTTAAATATACAAGCTAAAACTAAAAACTCTTAGAAAATACATTTGCAACCTTGGGTTAGGCAATGGTTTCTTAGATGTGATATCTAAAGGATAAGTGATAAAAGAACAAACTAGATACACCAGAAATCAATACAAATTAAAAACTTTTATTCTTTGAAGGACATCTTCAAGTGGAAAGACAACCCATAAAATAGGGGAACATATGATAAAATTATGTATCTGATAAAAGACTTGTATCCACAATATATAAAGAACTCTTACAAAAAAAGGTAAATAACCTGAGTAAAAATGGGCAAAAGATTTACACAGACATTTCTCCAAAGAAGAAATATAAATGGCCAATAAGCATGTGGAGAGACAGCATCATCACTTACGAAGGAAATGCAAACCCAAACCATCATAAGACATCACTCCACATCCACTAGGCTAGCTACAATAAAAAACCACAGACAAGTATTGGTGATAATGTGGAGAAGTTCAAACACTACACTGCTAGTGAGACTCTAAAATGGTACAGCCACTTTGGAAAATATTTTGGTAGTTCCTCAAAAAGTTAAACATACGTTAAACATAGAGTTACCATAGGACCCAGCATTTTCACTGCTAGGTATACACCCAAGAGAATTAAAAACATGTTCACACAAAAATGTATACATAAATATTCATTAGCAGCAGCATTCACAGTAGCCAAAAAATAGAAACAACCCAAGTGTCCATCTAATGAGTGGCTAGACAAAATGTGGTGTACCCATACAATTGAATATTATCCAGTCATAAGGAGGAATGAAGTGCTGACACATGCTAGGACATAGTTAAACCTTGGAAACATTATGCTAAGTGAGAGAAACCAGTCTCAAATGACCACATATTATATGATTCCACTTATATGAAACACTGAGACATATATGACAGTAGAGAGACAGATTAGTGGTTGCTGGGGATCGAGGAAGGGGAAAATGAGGAGTGATTCCTAATGGCTTTTTGTCTGGGATGATGAAAATGTTCCAAAATTAGATAGTGGTGATGGTTTCAGAATTTTTTTTTTTTTGAGTTGAGGTTTCACTCTTCTTTGTCATCCAGGCTGGAGTGCAGTGGCACGCTCATTGCCACTGCAGCCTCAACCTGCTGGGCTCAGGCGATCCTTCTGCCTCAGCCTTCCAGGTAGCTGGAACTACAGAGGCATGCCACCACGGGCTGCTAGTTTTTTTGATTTATTATAGAGACAAGGTCTCACCAAGTTGCCCAGGCTGGTTTCAAACCCCTGGGCTCAAGCAATCCTCTCGCCTCGGCCTCCCAAAGTGCTGGGATTACTGGGTGAGCCACCATGTCCGGCCTGGTTTCAGAACTCTGCGAATAAACTACAACTCATTGAATTGCATATTCTAAGAGGAATGCAAATTTTTATGGAAGGCAAATTATATCTCCATAATGCAAATCAACAATCCATTCCTGGAAACCACCACACATTCAGTTTCAGTCACATCTTTCCCCTCTTCTGTGTCCCTCATGTCACCAAGGACGTAAGGACTCAAGTGCTGACTGAACTTTTCCTGTGATAGTGAGGACTCTTTTCCAGAGCTGCCCAGCCCTACTTTCCTGGTTAATGTGAGAAGTCAGACCATGGTTTATTTGCAAGATGATGGAAGTGTGCTTTGCAACAAATCCTCATTTTTCAGTTGTTCACCCAAACCTTTCAGAGATGAAGAGCTACAGAGTAGACCAGAAACAGAGAACCGCACCAGGTTAGGCCCTTATCACCTTGTCTGCTTGCCTGACACGGTCTCCTGTTACTGCTGTCTCTGGTTTTGCCTCCCTGGCTACTACAGAGATTTCTTTTCCAACACCAAAGCTGATCACGGAACTTCTGTGTTTCAAAAAATCCTGTCCTAAAGATCAAGTTCAAATCTTCAAGGACACAAGCAAGCCATTCATGGCCCGACCTGGTATATACCTGCTTCTCTGGAAGCATTTCTTCTTGTGTCCTAAGTCATGGTCTGCCATTTCCCCATCATTCTTGGCTACTCACTGCTTCCTTCATGCTTTGTGTCTTTGCTCATGCTGATCCCCTTCCAGGAATAGTTTCCCACTCTCCTCATCTTTAAACATGCTGCCTCTGGGGAGCGTCTCTCAGTTCATTCCCCAAGGCGGATCTCAATTTCCGTGGGACCTCAGATAGACCCTGTGAACATTTCTCTCTAAGCACTTAACAACACTTGACTTGTGTCTCTTTCTGAATTCCCTACTGGTTTGTTCACTGGCAGGGACTGTCTCATTTGTGTCCCCAAGACCAAGCAAAGAACGTGGCTGAGAGTGGAATGGAAGAAACAACTAGAAACTTGAACCCACTTCTGCTCATTCCAATGTGGGCCCTCTAAGGGGCTTTACAGGCTTCCATTTTCTATTCAGTTCTCTGAATTTGAACAAACAAAACTAATCATGGACTTGAGAGAAATGGAGAATTCCCAAAGTACTTTTTTCTTTTATTACCTCAGAACTGATAGGGAAGACAAGGTCTAGCAACAGCAAAAGCAGCAGCAGCAATTTAATGCTTATCAGGGAGGTGGAAGATGTCTGACCGTGCTACTCTCTGCAACCTGTAGAATAAAGTTCAAACTCCCCAGCAAGTTGGTTAAGGCTCTCCCTTATCTACTATTTCTCATCAACCCTTCCATATGCATCACTTACTTCCTGTTCTTTTAATATGCTCCATGCTTTTATTTCAACATATCTGCCTTAGCAAAGGTGTCTGTCCTTGGTCCAACTCACCTGGCACTTTTTCATGGAAACATTTTTTCTCTACTCGCCACTCCCCACCTCAGGCCAGAAGCCATCGCTTCTTCCTGTGTTCTCTTAGCACTTTTGGCTCTATTTAAACATTTTTAGCCTTTCATAATGTGTGTGTGTGTGTGTGTGTGTGTGTGTGTGTGTGTGTGTGTGTGTGTGTGTCCATCCTCTCAGAACCTGGTGTAGTATGAGGCACATAGCAGGTGCACATTAAGCATCTGCCATACTAAGGGATAGGGAGTCCACAGAGTCAGTCATCATTTCAAAATGGGAATGAACAGCCAAGGTGGCAAGGAAATAAAGATAAGTAATTTGGCCTCTCTTCCCAAAGAGCAGAATATGCTCTCCTGGGAGCTAAGAGATTTCTGCATGAGAATCAGAAATGTATGCGTCCCAAATGAAACCACGAACATTCCACAATCCATGCAAGTAGGTCAAGCCATTCTCTGCAGTCTAAAAGTGTATTGTGTCTTCAGTTTTTTTTCCTCCAAGAAAGGCAAGTTCTACTAAACGAATTCCAATCATTTGGGTCAATGTTTTAAAAGCTTGGTATCTTGGCTGTTTTTATTTTAAACTTTTAATCCTGTACATTCCTCTCAAGCCTCTGGGACCAGACACCACACTCAGCTTTCAGCAGGCCTGATATAACATCACATACTCCACATTTTTGTGGCATACTGGCTCTCTAAACAGAAAAAAATAGATCATGTTCTAAATCTTGCCTTGCAATATGCTAAAAAAGTTCTTTTAGACAAATATGTTTGACTAAATCACACTCACTTACTTTCCTCTTTTTGAGTTCACATGCTCCACATCTTTACTTTTTCCCATTGACAAATGCCTTTAGACTGACAGACAAGGTCCTGTATCATGTTCTGAAAAGCAGCAGATGTTGGCTTATGACCTGGTCATCTTTATTGTCTTAGGATGCTAGAGATTAAAGGCACTTAACAATGGTGCATCTAGACAGGAGTGGCATGCTAATGACCACAGTTAGCTCTTTACTCCAGCAAGACTGGAATGACATAGTTTCCTGGTTCTGCCTCCTGTCATCTCATAGGGAGTTCCCAGAACGATCTTTTCGAAATCCTGGTTGTGCCTCTACTCAGAATTCTTCAGTGGTTCTCCATTTCCTACAGGTATTATAAAAGATACACTTGTTGCGACCCTCTCCCAGACTTCTCTAGACAGAGGCTTTCATTAGACCTGTACATACTGCATCACAGCAACTGCCACATGGATTCCTGAGAGTCCAGTCCCATGTCTATTTCTCCCAAAGACCAGGAGTCCTTGAAGGCCACATTAACATTTCCAGTATCTAGTCTGGTACCAGGGAGATAGTTGGTGCTCAACAAATATTTGCTGAATGAAAATATTAAAGCCCAAATAAATGGAACATATCTTCCTTTTTAGATTGTAATTTCAATCTTCACCCCTAATCTTTTCCTCAGAGCTCAAAACAAATACAGAGGAGAATGGGAAAAGAGAGGACGGGGAGAAATGATTATCTTCAAACTGGGAAACACACACTAGAGTTTATAAATCCAGATGATGCCATACACCACTGCTGTGCACCCACCTTGTCAAATGTGTAGGGTCTCTCATCAGCTGAGCCTAGCGCTCACTGTATCATCCCCTGCCAGCAGACATGGGCAGCTTATGAGGAATGGTCCTCATCTACCAGGCATGATTACTGCGCTGGGGCCTACCACAGTCAAATACAAGCAGCAACTGGCAAACCACAGGGGATATCAACTTCACATCAAACGATAAAACGAATCTGACCTCCAGGATCACTTTGGGCTTAGCTTCAAATAAACAGATACATAGACCACTTTAAAGAATGTCAGTGGAGCTGGGCTCAGTGGCTCAGCCTGTAATCCTGTGCTTTGGGAGGCTGAGGTGAGTGGATTGCCTGAGCCCGTGGGTTCGAGACCGGCTTGGGCAACTTGGCGAGACCTCATCTCTACAATAAATCAAAAAATTAGCCGGGTGTGGTAGTGCGCGCCTGTAGTTCCAGCTACTTGGAAGGCTGAGGTGGAAGGATCGCTGGAGCCCCAGCAGGTTGAGGCTGCAGTGGCCGGGAGCGTGCCACTGCACTCCAGTCTGGGCGACAGAGTGAGACTCAAACTCAAAAAAAAAAAAAAAAGAATGTCAGTGGTACAGCAGCTGACAGACTCGATTTTTTTAAGGCCTCATTAGTGAAAACCTCTCCAAAAACAGAGATTATTTCTGTGGGGGTAAGTTATCCATGTAATTTGAATATTGTACTCTGTCAACTAATTCCAGTTTATGGGAAACTATTTTAAAATATGAATGTTACTAACTTAAGGACATATTCTAGGCTTCCTTTTTAAATAGAAATAATACCAATATTAGGAAGTACAACAACTGCTCAAACAAATGTTCAAAGCTGTCAACCTGTTTTGCTTTTTTAAAAACATCCAGATAATCTAAAACTGCAATTTAAAAATCTTTGGTTCAAATCATTAACTTTTCAGTGTGTAGGATAATGTCTGCTCATAATTATTTGTTAAGTAAATAAATGAATGGTAGTGTGTTCTTCAGAAGGATTTTTTTTTTTAAAAGCTGGCATTTATAATGACATTAATCCATAATTACAACATCAAGACTAGTGATGTAATGACATTCTTTTAAGTATATCTGCCTCTTAAAATGTAACACTGACAATATAATACTAAAGGAAGTTTTAGAGACATAAGCCTTTTAAGTGTTTTCTTTCACTCTTTGAAGGATACAGCCTTAAGGAAATGTTCAAAGTAAATAAAATGAGAAATGTCAACAGTTTCTTGTGGGGACCTACAGAAGGGAAACAGAAGCATGATTTATATAATTCCTTAAATTAGGAAACCCATGGATTAAGTACTATATCAGAAAAAGAAACGCCTGCTGACTAATGGAGCATAAAACTGTGACATGAAAATTTCCTACATGAACTTTCCTGAGCAGAGGAGATTTCCCCTAATCTGATAATCTTCTAAAGTCAAACCCAGAAGTTACTTTCAGCTCATTCATTCAAACACATTCTTAGCACCTACTGTGTGTTTTAGACAATGTGCTAGGCTGTTGGGATACAGAAAGAGGAGTAAGCCACAAATCTGTCAAATAAAGGGACACATGATAGATCCAAAAAGCAATAGATGGAGTACTCGTTTGCAAAGTAAATGAAGGAGAGCTAAAGTCCCTAGCTTATTTCCAACAGAGTAGAACTCACTGCATGTTCCTGATTTGAGACCAGCCTGGACAACATAGCAAAACCCCATCTCTACAAAACACTTTAAAAAATCAGCCAGGTATGGTGGTATATGCCTGTAGACCCATCTACTTGGGAGGCTGAGGTAGGAGGATGCCTTGAGTCCAGGAGTTCAAGGTTGCAATGGGCTATGATTACACCACTACATTCCAGCCCAGAACAAAAAAGAAATTCTATCACTTATTTGGGAAATCATTTTGGGTGACAGACACCCTATACAATTCAGTTTGGGGAGTAGGTTAAGGTGTTACAAATCAGAGTTCGTTCAGTGATCTCATATGACCACCACCCAGAGTAAAATCATCATTCTGCAAGGGACAACCTTCTGAGGAAGTTGTCAAGTTGCATAAAGTCCAATATGACTTTTGTGCAACACAGAAGACAATATAAATCCCCCAAATAGCCAACTTTAAAGCGGTGATGGTCAATAGAACGCTGTGTGACAATGGAAATGTTCTATATCTGTGCTGTTCAACACAACAGCTACTAGCCACATGTGGCTACTGGACACTTGAATGTTGTCAGTGAGACAGAGGAACTGAATTTCTATTTTAAAAAACTTATATTTATTTATTTATTTATTTTTTGAGTTGGAGTCTCACTCTGTCACCCAGACTGGAGTGCAGTGGCCGCTCCCGGCCACCGCAGCCTCGATCTGCTGGGCTCCGGCGATCCTTCCCCTCAGCCTTCCGAGTAGCCAGAATTACAGGCATATGCCACCACGCCCGGCTGATTTTTTGATTTATTGTAGAGATGAGGTCTCGCTGCCCAGGTGGGTCTCGAACCCGCGGGCTCAGGCAATCCACTCACCTCAGCCTCCCAAAGGCGCAGGATTACAGGCTGAGTCACCGAGCCCGGCTAAAACTTATATTTAAGTAGCCAGATATGGCTAGTGGCTATTGTACGAGACAGTACAGTTCTTAAATCTAATGTTCAATTCAGTTATAAACAAAGTCAAGTTTGCTTTATTTATGTTAAGGACAAGAAAAATAGCATCCACATTAACCCTAGAGAGAAATCCCTAAAGTAAAAAGAAAAATGCATAGGTCGCCTAAGTCAGTAGCTTTTGTGGAATGGAACTCCACCACAGTGGCATAACAAGACTGTTTAGAGGGTAGAGGTCTGACAGGAGTTCTGAGGAGGGTAATCAAAGCCTATTCCAGCTGGGTTTTTTGTTTTTGTTTTGAGTTGGAGTCTCACTCTGTCGTCTAGACTGGAGTGCAATGGCTGCTCCCGGCCACCGCAGCCTCGACCTGCTGGGCTCCGGCGATCCTTCCGCCTCAGCCTTCCAAGTAGCCAGAATTACAGGCATGCGCTACCATGCCCGGTTGATTTTTTTTTTTTTTATTCTTTATTGTGAGATGAGGTCTCGCTGCCCAGGCGGGTCTCAAACCTGCGGGCTCAGGCAATCCACTCACCTCAGCCTCCCAAAGGCGTGGGATTACCGGCTGAGCCACCGAGCCCGGCTTGAGTTTTTTTTTTTAAACTTAGTTTTCAGAACTATATAAGAAATGTGGGAATTGCAAGATAAATCCAAACCACATCCCTCTATTTTGCCATAGCTGGCAGATCTTGAGGAACTGGGTCTGCACAGTGACATCGCTGCTATGTATCATCTCTCTTCTGGTCCCTAGGAGCTACTTTGGGGTCCTGCAGCACGTCTTTTGTTTTACATCTTTGGCCATCAGCTGTGCAGGCAGTCAACACTTGTAGGATTTCCATTTTGTTGTTCTACTAATTCAAGCCACCTACTAAACTATTAAAAATCCTTTCCACTATATTCTACATTTTCTGGCTAGTACAGCTAACATTTGAAGGAGAAAGAACAGTATGTGCTGGGGGTGAAGCAAAGGAACTTCACATTTCTTAAGCATTTCTATGGACCAAGTACTTCTTCTGTCACCAGCCCTGCAAAGTAGATGTCACCGTTCCAGCATTTCAGATGAGGAAACTGAAGCAGCTGTGTTAAACAGCCGGCCCACAGTCATGCAGGTGGGCAATGCCATGCTGCGATATGAGCCTAAATCTCTCTGATCCTCACAAGCCTATCTTTTTTCCTGTGATATTACACTACTCCCTAAGCCCGTTCTACAATGAAATTTTCAGAAATAAATTCCACAGTAAAAATGATGGCAACTCTGAACTTTCCTCCCATAGTTTCTTCTACATCACTCCATCCACCCTCTGCTTTATTAAAAAAAGAAAGGCTGGGCTCGGTGGCTCAGCCTGTAATCCCGCACTTTGGGAGGCCGAAGTGAGTGAATTGCCTGAGCCTGCGGGTTTGAGACCCACCTGGGCAACTTGGTGAGACCTCATCTCTACAATAAATCAAAAAAATTAGCCAGGCGTGGTAGCGTGCGCCTGTAATTCCAGCTACTTGGAAGGCTGAGGTGGAATGATTGCTGGAGCCCAGCAGGCTGAGGCTGTGGTGGCCAGGAGCAGCCACTGCACTCCAGTCTGGGCAACTGAGTGAGACTCCAACTCAAAAAATAAAATAAAATAAAAAAAGAAAGAAAGAAATTAAAAGAAAGAAGGCCTTGGAATGTTTAAAATATTTAAATATCTAAAAGGATCTAAAGAGGTTTTTATTGCCTTTCAGTTTTCAAACACATCAGTTTTTTGTTATCAAGACCTTAAATCAAAAAAATTACTCAAAAGGCTAGTTTAAAACTGTATATAAATGAGTTCTTAAAAGTATTACTCCAAATGCCAGCTAAAATACTTGTTCCAGTAGGTCTTGTTGTTATAACAATAACAACAAGACCAAAAAAAAATCCTCAGCTTTGGACTGTTGGAGTCACTTCTGTCTATTAACTTTCTAAAGAAGCAGCTAACCATGTGTCATACTCTGTGGAGTAAGTACACAGCACCTTAAGCACTGAAGGAAAATGACAATACTCGTTGGTATCACATACTTTTTTTTTGGAATGGGACACACTCTGTCACCCAGGTTGGAATGACAGCTCACTGCAGCCTCGAACTCCTGGGCTCAAGCAGTCCTCTTGCTTCAGCCTCTTGAGTAGCTGAGAGTACAGGCATGTACCATCACACCCAGCTGGTTTTTTACTTGTAAGTACTTTGAAAGGCAAAGCAACAGGTAGATGAACGCTATCTTTCTGACAGGGCATCTGTAACCTTTTTGGGTTTTGCACTCTATGTACTCATGGTTTGTTTTAAAAATCTTAAACTCTCCTTTTTTTTGACTTAACAAAAAAAGGAGATAGTAGCAGCTCTTCAGTTCAAGAATTTAGTGATTAAGAGCATGATAGTCTAGTGGCTAAGGTTGTCTGGGATCCAATCTTGGCTCAACTCTTGTAAGTTCTGTGGTTTTGAGCAAGGTACTCTGCCTCACTTTCCTCATCTGAAAAATGCAGATAATAATTCCTAAGGTGACTGAGAAGATTAAATTGAGCTAATATTTGAGGAACTTAGAATATTAATGCAGGTGGTCATTGTTTTGCTAAATTCTGGTCTGGCCACATGGCTCTTGGAGCTATGGCCGCCTTGTTTCCTAAGCTTTGGCACCCTCCCCTGCCTTGGGGAATTGAATCTCCTCTCTCTCTCTAACTTACTTTAATTAAACTATACTTTCCAGTCTAACTTCTGTGCAATTCTTTGGATCTTTTGCATTGCACCAGATTGCAGAGGCCCCCGTCGGGTCTGACCTAACAGTGTACTATGATGAATCAATTATAACCTACCTGAATAGTAAAACATTTTTTTACAAGAAACTAACTCATATGTTATTGAGAACAATTTTTAAGAGTAGATATATAATGGGATTTGTATGGCTCTAAGTTAGAGGATTAGCCTGAGCTGCTCCAATTGTATAAGCCAATGTGTCAATTAAAAAGAAAAGATTCTCATGTTTTAGGATTAAAAAAAGAATATTCATGAAGGCAACACTTAATTTTTTTCTGCAAATTTTCATAACCGAGAAGACAATGGGATAAAATAGTTAACTTTAATTAATGTTGGTGAATGAAAAATTTTTTTTTTTTTTGAGTTGGAGTCTCACTCTGTCACCTTGACTGGAGTGCAGTGGCCGCTCCCGGCCACCGCAGCCTCGACCTGCTGGGCTCCGGCGATACTTCCGCCTCAGCCTTCCGAGTAGCCGGAATTACAGGCATGTGCTACCACACCCGGCTGAGTTTTTGATTTATTGTAGAGATGAGGTCTCTCTGCCCAGGCGGGTCTTGAACCCACGGGCTCAGGCAATCCATTCACCTCAGCCTCCCAAAGGCGCGGGATTACAGGCTGAGCCACCGAGCCCGGCATGAATGAAAATTTTTTAAAGAAGATGCCATATCATATAATTAGTGAAAATTATTACACAATTAGTGAAAATTATTATATATTTTACTGGAGACATCATGAAAGAAATTTTGGTGTAAGAATACTTAGAATTTCTGACAAAGGAATTGAGGAATTTACTACTGAGGGCATACAGTAGTAAACAGCAAATCTTTATCATGTAATATGCTTCATAAAATATAAAACAATGGGAAAAGCCCAATAAGCTGTTTGACCATAAAATCTATTCTAATTGGAAAATGGTATCCAAGATAATTTCTCAGGTAAACTGTAGTATGCTTCCCCTACTCTCAAATCATATATGGCTTCTGAACTTAGAATGGAAGACTTTCCATACTAAATGGAAAATTACTACACGTTATCCCAAAAGGAGATATTCAAGAATTTCTCCCACAGTGTTACCTCAACCTTTTGGCCTGCTGGGGACTACTTTATTTCCAAGTATGCTAGTTGGTCTTAGAATGATTTTTCCTTAAAATAAATTGATGGAGGAAAAAGACCAGAAACTATATGAGAAACTAGGTAGGGAAATGTATCAGTGACATCCACTACCGGTTTCTTTCTTTCTTTCATTTTATTTTATTTTAAAGAAGTGGGGTGCAATTCAGGATTAGGTATACAAATGGACATCATGCAGGTAAAGTTTGGGCCTCCCTTTGGTCCCCACTTTGCGTGGTTCGAGAGCAGGTACCCCTATTGATGTTGTGTACCTGCCCCCACCCTGGAAGTATCCTGCTACTGCCAATCCCTTTCTTGTAGTATTATGGTAATTGTTCAAAGTCCGCTTATGAGTAAGAACATGTGGTACTCTGTTCTTTGTTTCTATGATAGATCACTGAGTATGATAGACTCTAAATCCAACCAAGTTGCTGCGAAGTCCATATGTTTGTCCTCCTTTATGGCTCCATAATATTCCATGGTGTATATGCACCACATTTTTTTTTTTTTGAGTTGGAGTCTCACTGTCGCCCAGACTGGAGTGCAGTGGCCGCTCCCGGCCACCGTAGCCTCGACCTGCTGGGCTCCGGCGATCCTTCCGCCTCAGCCTTCCAAGTAGCTGGAACTACAGGTGCACGCTACCACACCCAGCTAATTGTTTTTTATTTATTGTAGAGATGGGGTGTCGCCTGCCCAGGTAGGTCTCGAACCCACGGGCTCAGGCAATCCACTCACCTCAGCCTCCCAAAGGCGCGGGATTACAGGCTGAGCCACTGAGCCCGGCTGTACCACATTTTTTTAATCCGGTCTAGTTTTGATGGGCGGTACAGTTGGCTCCATGTTTTTACTATTGTGAATAGTGCTGCAGTAAACATGTGTGTGCAAGTATCTTTTTTGTAGGATGATTTGAATTCCTTTGGGTATATTCCCAAGTTGGGGGATTGCTGGGTCACACAGAAGGTCAATTTCTAGTTTACTACTGGTTTCTAAACAGGGTCTGAGGAACAAGCAGTTCATACGATTCTCGCTTGTGCTCTGCACAAGGTGGTCTGTGCTACTCGCCTCTCTCCTGACTTTTGGGAGAAGAGCACTGAGAAATCCTTATTCTGCCTCAGGCTTTACTTTTCAGAAGGAAAGAAACTGTGTGACACTCAAGGGAGGGAGACAGATCAGAAGTCACCGAGCAATCAAAGAAGAGTGAAGATGATCAGAGAACTGAAGAAACCATGCACTGGCAGCACCTCTGAGGTAATTTAGCTCAATCCTCTTTGAGTGCGTGCAGCCTTCTGCACTGCGTCTGAGAGATGGCCCTCCAACCTCTCCCTAAATATTCCCAGTGACTAGATTTTTCTTCCTCGGGTCTGCTTGATCCAAGCCAGAAATCTGGGACACATCACAGATTCTTTATGCCATCCAACCTGTGTAAGTTACTTCTTAAATAGCTCTCCAATCTGTCCACTGTGCCCCCGCCCCCCGTTAATCTGAGTTGAGGCTTCCCTTTATGTGGTCCTGCAATAGTATCCAACTACTAGATTTCCTGCTACTAAATAATCCACCCTCACATGGCAGCCTGCAGAGTGGATGTTTTAAAACATAAACCTAATCGTGTTACTCTTCTGCTTAAAATCCTTTGATGGTTCACTATCACAAATAGCAAAAAGTCTAAGGTTTTAGACTGAAAGGCACAATACTGGCTAACTCTCCACTTCACATTTCAGCAACACTAAATACCTGTGGTACCCAAAAGTGCCAAGCTGTTGGTACCACTGTGGTTTTGCTCATATTGTTGCCTCTGATTGGAATACTATTTCTCCCCTCTGTCAACCAATTACATCAGTTCAGAAATTATATCCAGGAAGGTATCTTTTGACACCTTCTTCCCTGTATAATATTAAAAACATTCCATGTATATCTCCATCACTGTGTTTACCATATAATGCTAAAATCATTAACAAATTTATTTAAAAAAACCAAACAAATTTACCTCTTCCCCCCAGGTGAGTCCCTCAAGGTAGGGAGGGACCATATCAGTACCCTTAATACATGGCACAGAGCTCATAGTAGCAGGTATTTAATACATGCCTAATAAACACCAGAACTTTCTTCTGATGTGTGCTAAAGTTTGTAACTCCAATGACCCAAGTTTTGCTTCATGGAGCAATAAAAATCATTTTCCAGGAAAACAAAATATTTGGCTAGTCCATAAAAAGGCAAAGTTTAAATACTACACTATTCCCATGACATTCGCACTTACCTAAGTTGCTGTATGTTGCACTACAGGGGTTTAGGTCCTTGGGATCCGAAATGTCTCCTTTTTCCTCTTCTCTTTCCAGTTCAGGGAGGGGCGATGCTGGTGTGACTGAAGTGCTGCCCCTACCATCTTGCTTCACAATAACAGTTCTTAGATCCCGAGGAGAAAAGTCTTCTGTCACTTCATGGGTCACATGACTGAAACAAATCAGAACACTTGTCACACGGGCATTCAAAGGTTCTGCTAAAATGTAGCTTTATAAAAGGCATACACTTCCCGGACATGGAAATAACTGGTCCTATAGTCACAGCATTGGGTCATGAGCTCCAGGACACTTGTCTGAACAGTGCACCTAGGCTGGTACTTCTACTTACCTTGATTTCTGCATACTGAGAATCCAGTGTGGTAGAGAAGCTATGGGAAGCTGAGAGGGAGCTAGAGAATAATAGGCAAGGATCAGAACAATTTTTTTAGGTGGGAGGTGGTAACGGTGATGGTAGAGAGAACTGAATGTTTAAAAACAAAGATGCTCAAGTATCGAGTAAGGTATTTAGCATATTTACTATACTGTAGTACTCTAATACTATGGTAAATATAAAATACTACACAGTATTTAGTATATGTCATTAGTAGTCACTAAAGTATTTACTAAAGCATTTAGTAAAGGATTAGAAATAAAGTTGAGATTATTCTATCTAACAGGAAGTTAAGCAACTGTTTTGGTAGGTAAACTGAGGCCAGGAAGGTCTTGGTGCCAGAAGAACAGAAGCATTAACCTCTGCCTGGTGTGCAGCAGGGAAGCAAATGGGAAAGAACATTCTGCATTCTTGTGAACCTCATCTACTAGCAAGAATCTGAGCGTCCTGCTGGCCATGTGCCAGTGTGTAACCAACTGGGTTTTACTGCTACCTGCTCATTTGCTTACAGTTACCTCTTCCCGTCTTCCCCATTCCCCAACCTGCCTGAACTGTGCCAAATCAGCTGCTATAAAGTACAAGGACATGGCAGGGTCATTAGATGCTAGTGGAGAAAACTGGTCTAGTCAGAAAATCTCAGTGGGCTGGTCAGTAAAATAAGTTCAAAACAGGCATCTTGAAAGGTTTCTGGGTCTCCTGAAAGGTGTTCCTAGACTCTCACAGTCTCATTAGCCCTTCTTTCTGCTTTCTTTATGAAAGAAGGAAAGGAAACATCTTATATATTATTACACATTATTTCTGGATTTTCAAGTTGGCAGTGAGTCATGGTGACATTTACAAGTTTCTTTAAAAGAGTTCCTTTGTTTGATGGTGTGTCATCAGGACAGATATCACCTGTGGATGGAAGGGAGTTGATCTGAAGGAGAAGGAGTACCTTCTCGTCAATCTTTCATTATGGAAATTATGCTTGTGCCTGGACAGAAAAATAAGCCTTGATGTCTGCTGGATATACAACTTCAAAAAATGCTTTCAAAGCTGGCAGAGCCAGAGGTCTTGCCATACTGGTAGTGAGCAATGAGCTGGGAGTTCTGTGAGGGGCTCTGGCTCTTGGGGACAGTGGGGAGTGGGAAAGAATCACTCCTCAGGCCGGCAGGAGGGTCATCTACATGGGGAAGGCCACCCGCAATACAGCACACTGCCTCTTCTCGCTGGGCTGCCCTCCAACCCACCCAAAGTGGGTTTCTCATAACACAGAACCTTACAAAATCAAGGAAGCCAGGAGGCTCTATGTCTGTGCATCAGCAAAGACAAAGCAAAGTGACACTTCCAAGACACTATCGGGCACCACTTAGGGTCAAGACTGCGTATCACTGAGTGGTTATCAACACACCTGAGGAGAGAGAAAATGCTCTTTTCTGGACAAAAGTTAGTATAACCATTTCTAATTTAAATGTAATAACTATAAAGAGATTTAAAAACATCAAGGTCCCCACATTCCCTTGAGAGAAAGAAGTGTTAAGCCTCCAGACTTGTCTTGCTCTAAAGTTGGCTCTAGAGGTTTCCTCAAAAGCTGCTTTGCTTTGAATCCCTGAGAACTTACTCTTACCTTTTCCTTCCTTTCTCCAACCTCCTGACTATTACTAGAAGAAAGCTCTCCTTCCTATTTTTCAAAAAGGGTTGGTGACAGGCTCAGAGGCCATGAGGCCACGCCACTTGTCTGTTTTCATCCTAGGCAGTGGCTGTTTCCAACCAAGCTCAAGGACTGTGAAAACCCAGCAAGAGCTGCTGCTGTTACCCTGTGAGGAATTCCCTGGGCCTGTTATGTACACATAACACAGCTCTGTGCTCTGGAGGGTTTCACAAGACAAAACATGGATGCTAAAAGCCAAGAAATGTTGAAGACTCACCCACTGTACTCACTAACACAATTCCCCATTAAAGGGCAGTTTCACGAGGTCTTCTTGAGTCTATTAAGCATGCTTTGAGATGCTGATAGACTACAGATTCCACTGAGTTCTGGAGAGCTAGGAGCTGGGAAAACCATGAAGAGGCCTGAATTCTGTACCTTTGGTTACCCACTGCACCTTGACCTTTACCCTAGGGGTTTGGTCTGGGAAATGTGCCACATCACCTCTGGGGAGCTCCGCAAAGTGAAAGTTAGTTTTATTAACTCTTTGAGGACCAAGGCAGCAGAATCTATATTCCAGATAAAGATCAGTTTTTGTAAGCTCATTTTAAATAAGCATGCTGGTATATTAAATCATCAACTAAATATAATTGTCAACTAAATAGAACTACGCAAATAGAGTTGATAAAAGTAAAATCACAAGAATTTGCAAATGGATGTTAACAAGTTTAATGTGCATTTACAGTGACAGTCTCTAAAAGGAGTAAGAAAGTTCAAAATGCACCAATGATATGTCACATCTTAATGCCTGAGGGAAGAACAGCTCTTAGTATGATTAAAATGATAAAAGAGAGTGTAAAGGGAGAGGTTCTGTGAGTTTAAGCTTAGATATGGTAACATGCTATATCTCACAAATAAAAAGGAACTGGGAAAAGTATGTGAGAAAGTTGACCCGGTCAATATGTAGAAACAAGATAAACAGACACTCACTCAGGAAGAAAGAGGAAAAGAAAACTATGATTAATTTATCACTAGGCATTTTAATAACAGAATTTAATTTCTGATCATTGATCTGTTTCATATTTAGATATAAAATCATAAAACCCTCCAAAATACTCAAATGACACTTTAAATACGGGTTTTGTCTCCTAACAAAGTATTCCACCAGCAACATTTCATTGGGAAATGTTTAACATAATGGAAAAAACACTACAATGGAAATCAGAACCTGGGTTTGTTTCCCTATTACTCTGATCTTTTGAACAAACTTGATGATAGCAGCAAGGAGTTGATGGAGGAATCAAAAAACCGTCCCCATTTCATCTAGGAGACAGATAGTAAAATAATTCTTTAACATGAACATTATAAAACAGAACTGCTGAGTAATAAATGGACCACAAAGAGGAAGTTATGGCTTTTATATTTCTGCTATTTAAATTCATGTTGAAACAATCTCTAGTCCTGTAATATAATGCAGACAGTCTGTAATAGCCATGGTCTTGATCTTCAGGTTGGGTCAAATTCTGTCTTTGCCTACTGGTCCTGAACCCTCAGGACCTGAAGGGTCCTGAACCTTTTGCTTTCATAGACAAGACACATTTGACCATACTTTAAACTCTTCAACCAACTTTTCATTAATGACTAGTTTTTAATTGAGATTTGGTATGTCTGACCTGACACTTAAAAAAAAACCCGTCATAATCTTTGCATAGACAACTCATTTTCTGAATGTGTAGAATGAATATAAGGTGTTCACAGGAAATAGTAACATTGTTACAGATTTGTCTGTTACATAAATGAACCCCTTGGAAGGTCCTATCTCATCAGTCTGCAATATTCATACATAATTCAAAGCTGCAGAAGCAATCTCCTGTGGGAAGCTCACTTGGCTTACCCAGGTGGTAGGGATTAATCATTACACCATCAGATGAAATAATCCTTTCTTCTTTCTGGCAAATTCGTTCAAGACAGATTTTTGTAAAAATTCCGTTAAATGTCTGAATGTACTTTTTAAAAAGGCAAATCAAATTCTACATTAGAACAGATTAAAGGGTTTTATGAATCCAAGTATTTCCACAATTTCAGTTTAACTCTGTCTTCAAATTCACCACCCTTCATTCAGCCTCAGAAGGGACAGTAATGAAATAAAACTTGCATAGAGACTACCTGCTTCTTGGGGCAAATGGAATTTTGAATTCCCATTCGCCAGCTCTCTTCAGTGGGCACATCTGTCTCTAGTTGCCCAAGACAGTCAACAAACACATGAGTGATTTTTAAAACCTCTTTTTATCCCTAAAAATCAGACCAAAGCACATTAGAAACAAAATGCCATGATTTTGTTATTGGTTTCCAGAGCTGCATATTTCTGGGGTTGCTGGGGATGATGAGCCTTTACTGAAATGGGGTCCACATCAACACCTGAGGAGGAGAGTTCAAAGTTACCAAATCCCACACCTCTGTAATCTGTTGGAAAGGCACGGGGGTGGGGGGTGGGGAGGAATGGGGGGGTGCACTTTTTGTCCATTTATTTTTGTCTCTCTATCTCTAGGACCCCCTACCAATGTGACATTTCTTAATCCTATCTTAGTTTCCAGGTCATCAACTTGATTTTGCTACACTTTCCAATCACCGATATTCTCAGGTAGAAAAGCGTTATGTCCACTGATCACTATCTAGTGTCTCCAATTTTCCACTAAGCCTTCTGCAAATCTTTAACAGAAAACGTCAAACTTCTTATCCTGAACTAAGATTAACCTTTAACTGAGATTTGATGAGTTCTGCTAATATGCCAAACATCATCTGGTCAAACAAAGGCAGCACTCACTGGTATAAATGAAGTGGCTAGGTCTTGGGATGTGGAAGACGGGCAGCTATGTGCAAGGTCTTGAATAGACTCTAATTTTCTGCTTGTACCAATCCACCATTTTTAAAAAAACAGATGTGAATGGCAAATTAAAAGTGTCTTCAAGGAACCAGACTGCAAGACAGCAAAGCAGATAAAAACACAGGCCTCTGTAAATCATTGTCACCTTCATAATACTAAGAAAAATTGCAGTTAAAAATCCTATGAAATACAAAGTCAGGATGGCATATGTGCAAACGAAAAGATAAATTCATTTTAGAAAAAAGCAATAAAATAAAGTTGGATTCTCAATAACAGAGGTCTAGAAGTAGCTCCTCAGCATCACCATTTTGGCCTTGGTTCACTTGTAAAGAATGCATTGAGATATTGATGGACATTTCCTGAAAAGGCAAGATAGTAGAAGAAAATACCACAGTCCTCCCCAGGCCACTAACCCAGAAGGATATGGCAGCCTTCTGGGATCCTGGACTTTGTCACATGCTCAGAGCACTGAAGAAGTGAGTCAGCAACCTTTCCCACCTTCCTCTTGTCTCCTCTGCCCTTTGAGTGAGAACAGGGGCTGCTGAGAATCAATGATGCACACTGCACGTGCCAAAATGCTATGGGCTTACTGAGGATGTGGGTTTGGGCTGGGGTGGGACCTCTAAGTCCTCGGAACATTCTCTGCTCAACTCTGTGCAAGTTATGCACTTCTCCATGTAATTCACAAAAGCACTTCAGGGGGCACATGCGGATGTAATTATTCTCATTTTACAGATAAGGAGACTGAGATTGAAAAAAGTTTAACCAATTGCCTGACATTACATGAGCACTGAGGTGATAGGGCTGGATCTGAATCAATACCACACTACTAATGTCTGTGTTCTTTCTACCATACTGGCACTTTCAGGCAGGCTTGGTGCATTGTAGAGACTCAACAATAAATGCTTGGTTATGGAGATGGAAGAGGAAAAGTGCTTTGAAAAGGAAACAGCTAGTATTGAATGTTTGCAGATATTAATGATTGCAGATGTGTTCTACTTTTGAAAAATCTTAAACAAACCAAAAGTCATTATTTACATTGTAAAAAAATTCTTTGGACAGAAACTGCTCAAATATAGAATGACTATTTTGAGAGATATTTGGCTTCCTAATAATAATCACTACCACTACTGCCTCTACACATACTGAGTGCCAGGCACTGTGCTTAAATATTCATCTTCTAACAATAACACTGTGAGTAAGGCTTATTATTCCCGTAATAGCAGATAATAATTGTAGCCAAAACTTCCATTGTGCTTATTGTGTGCGTGTTCTAAGTTATCTTTCTCAAAAATTGCACCACTGACATTTTGGGTCAGGTAATTCTTTGTTGTCAGAGGGCTATCCGCGAGGCAGGATCACACTGGCATTTCCTCCCTGTCCCAGCTTGACTCTAGATGTTAGAGCTAACCTCTGCTCCTCCAGTTGTGACAACCAAACATGTCTCTTAGACATTGTCAAATATGCCCTGGGGGGGAAAAATCCCTTCCCCCTTCCATTTAAATCTCAATAACCTCCTGAGCAGATTATTATCTGTATTTTACAAATGAAGAAATTATAGCCCAAAGAAGTTAAGTTACTTGCTTCAGGTAACAGCTAGTAATTGGTAGAGCTAACATTCAAACCCTGCAATTTAGCTCTAGAGTCTGTCTTTTAAACAGTTACATTATTCTGTCTCTCTGCTTCTAGATGAGAAAAATGGGTAAGCAGAGTTTAAGTAACTTGTCTGAGATGACACAGCGAATGAGTGACAAAAGCAGGATTCAAACATAGGTGTAGGTGACTTGAAAGTCTATGATCTAAAATATTATGCCAGCGGTCGTGCCTGTGGTTCCAGGTACTTGGAAGGTTGAGGTGGAAGAATCACCTGAGCCCAGCAGGTCAAGGCTGCGGTGGCCATGAGTGTGCCAATGCACTCTAGCCTGGGCAACAGAGTGAGACTCCAACACACACACACACACACACACACACACACACACACACACACACACAAATATATATATATATATATATTAAAGTCTGATAGCCATTGGCATATATATATATGGCTATATATGCCAATGGCTATCAGATATATATATATATATATATATATGCCAATGGCTATCAGACTTTAATATGCCTGAGAATTACCTGGTTAGCTTGTTAAAGATGCAGAGTCTTCAGCTCCTAACCCTGGGGAATGATTTAATAGCTTTAGGAGTATGAGCCAGGCATCCACATGTATATACTCCAGGTGATTCTGATGCAGTTGGCACCAGGAACACACTCCCTCCTCCAGAAAGAGCAGGGCCATAAGTATAGAAGAAGCAAGTTATGAAAAGTGGCAGGAAAATTTAAGTAAAGGAGCATCATTTCTCAGAAGTGATATAAGAAGGGAAAATAAAATAATTTAAATAGTCACAGATGGGAATTTACAGTGGGCTATGAAAATGGCTGGTGGGTGATACTTTGGGACCATTCCCAACCTCCTGAGGTTTATTCTTAGAATACAATTCTATACACTTGCAAAATGTTACAAGCCCTGGCTGGATGAAGACCACGCTGAAAGTATGAAAAGGCATCTGTGACCACAGCAGCAAGTCAAGTCTTCCAACATGCAGTGCCTGCCATTTTAGCAACAGAGGCCAAAGGCAAGCCCAGAGGGCCAGGTGGTGAGGGAGTCAGTTGCTATGACGAGTGGAGCCACACCCGACACTCTCCCCAGCTCCCTCCACACCTCCTTCGTCTGGCCATCCCTCTGTTCCACATCATCCTTAGACCCTCCTGGCCACCTAGATTCACCTGCAGGTCTGCAGGTCCTTCCCAATGAGGCTACAATGTAGGTTTCCATGGTTATTCCAAGCCTTCTGTGTGACACAGTCCTTCAGCTCCCGACAAGCCTATCCATTCCAATGCAGCTGGTTTTTAAGTCTATTCAAATCCTATATAGCCCATGAGCCTTCCTGTCCATAGGGATTCTTCCTTCTCAGCACACCCATGGCAGGGACTGAGGATTACAGGAAGTACCCAGCAAGTGGGTATTAAGTAAAACCAGGTAGTTCTTGGGCAGCAAGGCACTAGGGAGTGTCACCAAGATCTAGATCCAGACTGCTCCCAGCAGAACTTTTGCCTGTGCCACCATGGAGAATGGAATTGGGACAGGTTCCAGTGTAGGCTGGGGAACTCTCTCCCCAGTAGGAAGTCAGAGGAACAGGACATGTCCCCAGATGCAGAGTGGAGCTTCAGTTACGTGCCAGCAGCACAAAAAGGCTGACTAGCTGTTTCACTCCATGAAAGTCGTGGGGGGGGGAGGTGGGAGGCTGGTCAGTGAGTGAGAGCTATCTCTACTTTATCCTTTTTAGGCAAGCCATTCTCTTTGCAAATCATTATAGAGGCATACATGAAGATAAACTGCTTGTCCTGGAATTAAACCTTTAAACATCATCTGATGACTCTAATCAATACTCTATTGCAGCTATGTTAAATAATCACAGACTGAAACTGTGGCCTAGAGGTCTGAAGGCAGGTCTAGAAATTAGAAACTCAATTTTAATTTCAGCCTTGCCACCAATGCTACTCTGACCACGTCTCCCATCCTTCATCTGTAAAATGGGTGCAGTGACAGTTATAAGAGTATATAATCATGAGGACATTCACATAAAGTGCTTCTAAGAGACTGAATAACTATGCCACTGTTGAGTACCTTAAGATTACTCGACAGGTCAGTGATCAGTATACAACACTGTGGCCCTTACTGGTCACATGCATGCTTCCTGTGTTTGGGCTGACTTTACAAGGCATGGTAGACAGCAACAGACTCAACAATCACCATTAGTATAGCAACAAAAATCACTTGGGGGCATAACAGTCTTCTGGATCTGCTACCTACTTGTAGAGTTGCCCTGCAAATGTCAATGAACCTCTGTCTCTCTCAATTTCCTATAAAATAGGAAAGATGCACTGTAAGAACTATTGGGACAGCTGAGATAATGCGTGAAAGTATTGTCAGAAATACTTAATAAGTCCTGGTATTTAACTTCAGATTCACCAGGGAAACAAGCAAGCAAAGCTGACCCAAGTGGGGGATTCTCAGTTTGCTTCCTCCCTCACTTTGGAACATGTTCACTATGAGACTCTAAGCAAATCAATTTAGTTCTCTGGAGTTATATCACCCCCCCAAAGTAAAAGAAACATACAGCTGCCTGAAGACCACACCCACCATGGTGCATATACAGACATAACCATTCTGCATCATTCTGGGATTAGGATAAAGAAGGATATTCAGCAGTTTTTCTGAAACAGGATTATTAAAAATTCAGCAATAAAGACTTCATGAACTCATGTAAACTTTGGAAACAATATGTAGGTAAAAGTAGATGTGATCTTTATAAATGCTGATAGTCCAGAAGTTTCTTTAGACTAAAGGAACATATGATCAGGAGAATAAGCAGCTATTTTCAGCTTCTGTTCCCAATTATTTTTTCTTTATGGGAATTTGATCTTTAGAGGCCAGTTGGTCCTAAGTGTGAAAAGATGACTTTGATATAATTTTCTCAGTAAAAAGTCGAGATAATGCAAATTAAGATATAATTGGAGCATAAGCCTTAAAACAACTCAGGTTTCTAACTGAATTTTCCAGAGAGAAGGACACATTTAACAATAGTCTGATTAGTGCTGAATTATCATTTTCCAGACTCTACATACATGTACACATGTATATGAAGACACCCACACTCTGGTCACTTTAGCAAGTCCCAAAAACTCTAGTGTTTGGCTGGAATGGCTATAGGTCACCAGCATGCCTGATGACCACAGACACACTTGATATTATAGCTGAGGCCAGGGATCAGCAAACTTTTTCTATAAAAGGCCAGAAAGCAAATATTTTAGGTTTCATGGGCCACGTGGTCTAACCTGCAGCTCCCCAACCCTGTTGCTGTTGCATGAAAGCAGCCAGAAACCACATGTACAAGATGAGTGTGGCCAAATGCCAACACAGCTTCATTTACGAAAACAAGGGACAGGTTGGATTTGGCCCACAGGCTATGGTTTGCCAACTCCTGGTCATACCTTGAACCCTGGAGTGGAGTAGAAGGATTTTTGAGGAGTACAGTTTAGTTATAAGGCCTCTGAGGTCAAAAAGGCCTTGGAAGGGGAAAGGAAGGCTGACACAGATGAGCAGCATTCCTAAGGGAGCAGAGGTAGGCCATCCAATCTGCCTGTCCAAACCAGAAGCTGGCTGCGATTTGGACAGAATCTCTAGACAGAACTGGATTCCTCAGATAGTTCTGGGAGTCCTTAAGAAACGGGACTTACATGGTATTCCAGAGCACATACTGGGGGTCTCTGATAATTAGGAGTATGATATTCAGGGGTGGAGAAGTGAGAAAGGTTAGCTAAAGATCAAGAGGCCATTCAGGCAGTAAATAATATCCTTAACTTTGGCAGGAATGTTATGGCTGTTTTTTTAGTCATTAGATTACATTTTTCTCATTGAAAAAATGTTTAGTTTATTTTTTATTCTTACTTTTTAGAGATAGGGGTCTCGCTATGTGGCCCAGGTTGGACTTGAACTCCTGGGCTAAGACAATCCTCCTGCCTCAGCCTCCCTAGTAGCTAGGGCTATAGGCACTCACCACAGCATCTGGCTGAACTAAAATTTTAAGGACATGTATTTGACTGGCAATAGATCTTGCTTACCAATTATTAAAGAAAACCCGATTTACATAAGGGTACCTAAACTGCACAATTTGTGTTTGATGATATTCTTACATTCAGGGACATAATCTGTACACATAACTTATGTCTGAAAACTAAACTAACCCTCAAACAAATATGATTTCAGTCAATCACAAAGAGTTTGCCACCACAGGTTTTTGAAAAGACTACTAAAAGGGTACATATCAAGACGAAGGAGATTGAATCCAGAAGGCTGGAGTGAAATAAAGAAGGAATAGGAAAGAAAAAGTCAGAAACATGTCGATAAATCTAAAATAAAAAAGAATGATGTAATGGGAGTGACAGGGCTGGGGAAGTTTCTTCAGATTGCAAGGTCAGTGAAGAATTTTCTGAGGCTACATGTATTTTATTTTTTATTTAAAAACATTTTTTTTTTAGTTGGAGTCTCACTGTAATCCAGACTGGAATGCAGTGGCACGCTCCCGGCCACTGCAGCCTTCACCTGCTGGGCTTCTGCGATCCTTCCACCTCAGCCTTCCGGAACTACAGGAGTATACTACCACGCCTGGCTAATTTTTGATTTATTGTAGAGATGAGGTCTTGTCAAGTTGCCCGGGTGGATCTCGAACCCGGAGGCTCAGGCAAACTACTTGCCTTGGCCTCCCAAAGTGCAGGATTACAGGTTGAGCCATGAGTCTGGCCTGAGGCTACATTTAAATTGAGAGCAGAGGCTAGGCATGGTGACTCACACCTGTAATCCTAGAATTGAGAGCAGAGGCTAGGCGTGGTGACTCACACCTGTAATCCTAGCACTTTGGGAGGCAAGGTGGGAGGAACACTTGAAGCCAGGAATCTGAGAGCAACCTTGGCAACAATGTGAGACCCCATCTCTACAAAATATAAAAATCAAAAAAAAAATTAGGCAAGTACAATGGCATGCATCTGTAACCCTAGCTACTCAGGAGGTTGAGGTATAAGAGGATTGCTTGAGCCCAGGAGATCAAGGCAGTGAGCCATGATTGTGTTACTGCACACCAGCCTGAGCGACAGAGCAAGACCCTCTCTCTTAAATACATACACACATACATACATAGAAAGTTGAATGACCAGGAGCCAACCACACAAAGATCTAAAGGAAGCATTCCAAAAAGTGAGCAGCTGATAAAAAGGGCCTAAAAAGAAGGATCTGCTTTGTTTGTTTGAGGAACAGAAAGCAAGCTGGCATTTTGAGGAAGGGGGCAAAAAGAAGGCAACAGGGTAAATAGGTGGGAGCCTTTCTTCACTGTGGTGAAGCAACGAGATTTGCATTTTAAAAACAGTATTTAAAGCTATTCTAAAGAAACAAGATCACAAGTGGCAAGAGATTAGGCAGAGAGATCAGTGAAGAAACTATACCAGTAAGCAGGTGAGAGATGATGGTAGTTTGGACCAGGATGGTAGAAGCAGAGATGGAAAGAAGTAGATAGATTTGGGATATATTTTGGAGGATGACTCAACAGGCTTTGTTATTTTGGATGTCAGGGGTGAGAAGAATCAAGGACAACTCCTAACTTTCTGGTTTGAGCAACTGGGTGGATGGTGGGCCATTACCAAGAAGGGAAGATTTGGGATGGAACAGATTTGTAGGGAAAAATCAAGAGTTCTGTTTTAGACATGTTTCATTAGAAATGTTCCCTTGGAGTGGAGATATCAAGTGGAAAGTGGCATGGGAGTCATGGGGCAGAGGACAGGGAAGAAGACACTGGAATCATCAGAATAATTATAATATTTAAAACTGTGATATCAAGTGATGTTTGCCCAGGGGTTAGCCATTAGGGTTTCAAGATATCTTTTTGGTGTACAATTATGATGGGGGAAAAAGGAGTTTATTTTTTAGAGATACATGTTGAAATATTCACAAATGAAATGATATCTGGAATTTGCTTCAAAATAATGGGAGAAGTGGATGAGATATAGACGAAATAACACTGGTCATAAAGTGATAATTGTCAAAGTGTGGTTTTGTGGTAAACGGTGGTTTATTATTATTATCAATATTATTATTATTTTTAGAGACAAGGTCTTGCCATGTTACCCAGGTTGGACTCGAACACCTGGGCTCAAGCTACCTCCTGCCTCAGCCTCCTGAGTAGCTGGGACAATAGGCATGTACCAATGCGCCTGGCTAATGGTGGTTTATTATACTAATATCTTCTTTTGTATATTGACTTTAGCTCAGAGAGATTAAGTCAAAAGTCACAACTACTCAGTGGTAAAGTCAGAATTCAAATCTCTGACTCCAGTGCTGGCATTTTTCCCCCTCTATGCAATATTATTGCCTCTGTTATTTACACCAAGGGATTGCAGAGATGGAAGGTAGGTAGGTATCATTCTAAAAATGAGAGTTGAGAAATTCCTGATTGGTTACAGACCAGACAAACCACCAAATTAATTTCTCTTAATCCAAACTGGCCAGGTAGAAATGATGTCTATTTGTACATCCTGAACTAAAATCTGACTTGTTGGTAGTCCATTTTCAATGCTACTGCCAGAAAGGATTTTATTAAAAAAAAAGAAAAAAAAAAAGAAAGTTGGCCGGGCTCAGTGGCTCAGCCTGTAATCCCCAAAACTTTGGGAGGCTGAGGCAGGTGGATTGCCTGAGACTGAGAGTTTGAGAGCAGCCTGGGCAACTTGTGAGATCTTGTCTCTACAATAAATAAAAAATTAGCAGGGCATGGTAGCGTGTGCCTGTCGTTCTGGTTATTTGGAAGGCTGAGGCAGATGGATCGCTGGAGCCCAGCAGTTTGACACTAGGGTGACCGTGAGTGTGCTACTGCACTCCTGTCTGGGGGACAGAGTGATACTTCAACCCATCCCCCAAATACTACTTTCCTGTTTAAAAACCATTTTCTCTACAAAATTTATAAGATAAAGGCCAAACATTTCAACATATCATTCAAGGCTCTTTACAGCTTCTGTCAACACTTCTCAAGTGTTTTGATTCAGTATTGCTTTACGCTCTTAAAAACCGAGAACCACAAGTGTTCTTGTTTGTGTGGGTTATATCTATTGACATGTATATTAGAAACTAAAATGGAGAAAATTTAAAAACAATTAATTTACTTTTTAAAAAACCCTTTTTACAGCAACATGGATAGAACTAGAGAACATTATGTTAAATGAAACCAGCCAGGAACAGAAAGTTAAATGCCATATGCTCTCACTCATATGTGGAAGCTAAAAAAAAAGTTAAATTCCCAGAAGTAAAAAGTAGAATACAGAAGGGCAGGCACAGTGGTTCACGCCTGTAATCCTAGGACTTTGGGAAACTGAGGTGAGAAGATTCTGAGTCTAGGGGTTCGAGACCAGCCTGGGCAACTTGGTGAGATCTGGTCTCTATAATAAATCTAAAAATCAGTGGGGTATGGTGTTGCGCACTTGTAGTTCAACTACTTGGAAGGCTGAGGCAGAAAGTTTGCCTGAGCCCAGGAGGTCAAGGCTGCCATGGCCATGAGCATGCCACCACACTCCAGCCTGGGTGACAATGAGACTCCCACTAAAAGAATAATAATAAATAAATAAAAATAAAACAGTGAATATTAACCTAATATTTTTACAAATCACTTTAATATCTGGTTTAATAGAAGACAGCCGAATTCTCACATGTGCTTTCTGCATTCAATCTGCTATGATGTGTTGCTTTGATTCAAGAATATGAAGAAATCTGGTCTCATCCAGATTTATAGGTGGAAAAAGGAGCAGTTTAATAGCTTTTTAGAAAACTGTGGATATTCTTCCTCAGTACCATATCAGAGCTTGATAAGTAGTAGTTTCTTAATGATTAGTTGTCATGTGGAATCTGAAACAGTATCAATAATGTTTTTGTGCTCTGCTACATGAAAATTCATCGGCCTTTCTTGCAGTTTGAATGAACCTTTTATACATGCATAATTTTGTAATCCCATGCATCAAGTTATTTGGAAATTACTGGTTTTCTGAGTTATGTAGATCCTCCAAATGTTAATATATTTTATTATATAATATTAAAAAAGGATTGCTAATTGCACCATTGATCTCATCAGAAAAATGTTCATTAGGAAGATGTCAAGGTCACGGTGGCAGATATAAGTTAAAAAAAAATTTTTAATTTTGTTCAAAAGTTTGAATTTTACCACTGAAAACAAACACAGTCAGCTGTTTTCCTTGAATAGGCTCACTACATTCATTCTTGAGAAAATACCTGCCAAACACTCAAATCTAAATAACCACAGTTGGTCTGTAGGTTGTCCTTTCAAGATGGTTCAGGAAAGAGGGGGCACTTCAGACTCACAACTCCAATTTTGCAACTCCAACTCTTTCCCAGGTGTCTTTCTTTGAGGCAACCATCACACTTTTGGCATTCAACAGAAGTACTCTTCGTGTACTTCCCACCTCATCACACAGAGCAAAAAAGAAAGGCTTGAGATTTAGTCAAGTTTACTACTTTATCAGGTATTAAGTGAAATTGGCATTAAAAAAAGAAACAAACTCCTAGTACAATATGGTGCCATGGCTTTGACTTGGGCTAAGATGCGAGTAATTTTATCTACTATTGTTTCTACATCTTCAGTACAAACATCGACACAGTGAAAAAGACAAATATCTTAATATTATATAAAAATAGTGACTTTTGCACGATCCCTAAGAGCCACTGTATTAATTTTGAATTTAACTTAAAAAACATTTAAATTGACAAATAATAATTGTATATATTTATGGGGTACATTGTGACTTTTTGATTTATGTATAGGTTGTAGAAAGAGTAAATAAAGCTAATTAACATATCTATGACCTCACCTACTTATTGTTTTTTTGTGGTGAAAAACATTAAAAATCTACTCTTTTAGCAATTTTGAAATATGTAATACATTATTATTAACTATTGTCATCATGCTGTACCAAGATCACTAAAACATATCCCTCCTGTCTAACTGCAACTTAGTGCCCTTTCACTAACTTCTCCCCTCTTTCTATTCATCACCCCTCACCCTTGCCCTCTGGTAACCACCATTCTGTTCTCTCCTTCTTAAAAAAATTTTTTTATTTTAAAGGGGTACAATTCAGGGTTAGGTATACAAACGGTCATTGTACAGGCAAAGTTTGGGCCTCACCTTGGTCCCCACCTCACTTGGTTCGAGATATTCTCTCCTTTTATGTGTTTGAATTTTTTAGATCCACTGGACTATTCATTCTCTTCTAGCCACATGTCCTATTTCTGTTTGCCACTGTTCTCATCTCTGTGTCTTTGCATATATTGTTCCATTTGCTTGCAAAGTCTTTCCCAATCAGTTGGCAAAATCCTGTTTGTCTTTTAAGGTCTGGTTTGGATTCCATTGCTGAGAGTTGAAGTCTGTGTTAAGCTGACTAAATCACTCTGTCCTTGGTGCGTCTATTACACTGCACATTATTTTAGCACTTACCGCTTTGAGGACAGAGGGGTTACTAACATTTTAAAGTACCTAATATGTGCCAGACCCTGGTGCTAAGCTTTTTATATGTTTTCTAATGAAGTTGTCCAATTAATTCTATGAGTCAGTGTCATAGCCCTGCACATCAAAGTGATATACAAAGGACCAGACACACAGCTGAAGCTGAAGTCAAAACCAAGCCCATGATTTCAGCATCATCTTGCCCCCAGGGTCTGATGGCACATGCATGGCATAGTTAAGTTACTCAGTTTATATCTCCTGAACTTAGGAAATAAATGAACTTATTAACAATCTAACTCCATAATAAAAGGTTCTACAACACCCCTCATCTTTCAGAGCCTGGGGACAGGGCTCCGGTACAGTATTTTTTTCATTCTTCATTATTTATATACAGTTTAGATTTGAAATCTTCATTTACTTATTTTAAAAAGACCCTGTATTTTCACTTCTTTCAGCATGCTCTTAGCCATGGCATGGTAATTTAATGATCACACTGCCATCCAGCCTGAAACACAAATGTTGACATTTGATAGTAATGTTTTTCCTCTCAAAGTTGCTTCAAGTAAATACCAATGGTGTATCCAAGTAAATGAAGTAATTATTGAAAGAGTAGATGGTGTATATTTTTCAGTATGTGTATTCATGTTTTAAACAAAAATTATGTCAAAAGGTTTTAAAAAACTACTGAATGCCACTTTTTTCACTTAGTCTGGGACATTATGAAATGTGAAAATTCCAATGCGCCTCTGAGAAAAGCTTAGTATCTCAATGACTTTTACTTAGGTTACAGCATGTAACTTGAGAATGGTGGTAAGACCAGAGGTTCTGAAGTATGGCCCAAGGACCAGCAGCCTCTGGATCACCTGGGAGCTTGTTAGAAATGCAAATGATCAAGAGCCAGCCTGGACCTACTGAATTGAAACTTCTAGGGGTGAGGCCTGGCAATCTGTGCTTCAGTTGCCCTTCAGATGACTGTGAAACAGCGAAATTTGAGAACCAACAAAGCAAGTCAACTGTGTCATTGGGATTCATGGATCTTATCTATAAAAAATTGATACATTTTGGAAGAAATGACTAGCCCACGTATAACCAAATCTGTAAAAATATAAACTATCTAGTACGTGGTCTATTATGCCCAGGGTCTGGGTTGCCCTCAAGCCTACACACAGTGGACCGCAGCCAAAGGAGAGAGTCTTGTTTCACAGAAAAGAGGCAGAATCACTTCTTGCCTTTGCCTTCCAGGGTGTGGATAAACACACCAAAGCTGTACTTAATTAGGTGGAAAACCATGTACTGAACTGCAAGAACTATCTGCCATACCCTTCCAGGTAACTCCAGCCATGTGCTGTTTAAGTGGCCTTTTTCCTAAACAAAATACTAACCTGTGATACATGCATTTTATTACTAGTGAAGTAGAAAATCCTGTCACTGAGTACATCACCATGGAATACAACATTCAACTACAATGACAAGATATTCTTTCTAGGAATACATTACTGCTATTCTAGTTGCTTTGTTATTCCATGGATTTAAGGAAAATAGGGACTTGCTACCATTTTGACATTTTGGAGGTATATAAAAAGCTCACTTTAGTAAAGAATATATATATATCTTCCTAGCATTTTGCTAGGAAAAGTAAAGGCATTAATTGTTTACTTCATTTTTCAATTACATGTTCTAAAGAAAAACTGGTGAGATAAAACGAGTCACCAATTAGAGTTTGCTGTCCTTGTGGGAAAGAAGCCCAGGCCAGGCAGAGAAGGTTAACTGTAAGTTAGGAAGGAGAAAGACTCAGAAGCAGATGAATAGAGGACTCAAGGCATATCCTTGTTTAAAAATAAAAAGGTCAGGGAATATAGGGAAATCATCCTATTTGCCACAAACTTGGGATAAAAGTTCCTTGTTTTTATTGGCAGTTAATTAGCGTTGTTTAAAATACAAATGAGAAAGAAAAACTCAATTTCCTACACATAAATGTTTATGTGAAGGATGACATGTGAAAATATAATAATTTTGTTTGATCTTGTGTTCATTAACAATGCACAGTATAAGAAGAATACGAGCTTAGGAGTGAGGCAGACCAGGGTTTGAATTCTGTCTCTGACAAGTACTAGCTCTGTGACTCTGCCAATTCTTCATTTCTCTGATTTTCAGTTTCCTCATCTGAAGAATATTGCCAATTTACAAGGTTTTATAAGGAGTTGCACAGAGTAGTTGATAGCTATTGAGGTATTAAAGAGAATCAATGCCTAGAAAAATAGTGTGGGGATACGCTCTGCCAGCTGAACTGAGGGTATGCCATTGGGTCTCAGTCTCAATAATCAACTTCTCTTATTTCCCTTACATGTCAAATAACCATAAATTGCTTGCTACCCATCCTCCACTTTTCTCACAACACTTGGAAGGAGGACAGAAAGAAAAAGAAATAAAAAACCAAACATTCCCTTAAAATAAGGAAAGCATATAGAGATAATACCTTGGTAAAAGCCAAAAAGAACTGCTTGAAGAGTGGTATTCATTTACAGAGAAGAGTACCACCATTTATTCAATTGGTCCTGGTTCTTCCTCACACTATCATAGCATTTCAAAACAACATATTATTTATTGCTATTAAGGGGTTATGAATTTTCTTTTCTATGTGAAAGCTTCTCTGCATTCACCGGAATGCAGTAGGCTATTTTAGCCAAAGATCCAGGGCTATAAACCTTGTTCAGTGCAATAAGATCACTTTAATACTATTCTAATTTTGGAATGCAGTTATAAAGATAGATGATGGTCAGAGTGCCACTTACAAACAGAAATGGCTCTTATGAAATCTTAAAAGATATAAAAAACTTAGCACCTGAAAATGTGTTAAAAAATTCCCACATTCTGCCAGTCTGTTTTACATACCTGAGAATTTTTTTAGGAATACATGATGGCGAAGAATGACTCCTTTTCTTCTTCTCTGAGTCCTGTAGCAGCACATCCTCGACTCTGCCCTTCTCTGGAACTGCTGCCTGGTCTGCTCCAGCCTTGCTCTGCTCTACACTGAGCTGGCCTTGGGTAGGGTCGCACCTGTACATGAAGACAATGGCTGGTTTCTCACTGGCTTCTCCTTTGGCTTCTGTGAACCAGTGATGGCGTTGCACTGGAGGTGGTGGCAGCATGTGAATGACTGTGCCATCCAGGCCCACCAGTTTCCCTTTCTCTCGCTCTTTCTCTTTGTCATCCTCCTCGTCTGTTTTCCGACGACGGAAGAAGCTTTTAAATGATATCCAGCGCTTGGGCTTTGCGTCAGCGGCCCGCCTGCTGCCTTCGGAGTGCAGGATTGACTCAGCTTCTGTGGACCTGGTGGGGCTAATGGGCTTGGTCCAGTTGGTGAAATGCCTCTGCAGGAGGCTACCTGCATGGTATGGGGAGGAAGTAGAGCGCGGCGGTGGGAAAGGTGGTGGTGGCTCACTGTGGGGGCTCGCCACTAACTTGGAGGGAGGGGAGGTGACTGGCTTTGCAAGTGGATCTTTCGGTACTTTGGTGGCAGGACACTCTGTGGTCTGAGGTACTTCAGTCTCGCCACCAGGCTGAGGTGTGAAGAGAGATTTGGGCCGGCCCGGGGTGCCCTTAGGTATGCTCTCAGCAACATCGGCATCTGGGGGCACAGCATAGAGCTCTTCCACGCTGCAGGCTTTAGGGCCAGACTGAGGTGCTTCTGGAGGAGACTGTGGGGGCTGGATAGAAGCCACAATCTGAGAGAGCACCGTGCTGGCCTTCTCCCTGACGCTACCACTGCTGCTGCCATCCGTCTGAGACTCCTGAGTGCCTTCTGTTTTGGCCACAGGTTCCTGAGTGGTTCTCTGGATCTTTGCTGGGGAGCTGTGGCTGGAACTATAGCTTCTCTGTGGTGAAGACTGGCCTCTGTTGAGACAGTTGTTAAACTCCTGAATCTTCTGGGCCACAGAACCTCTTTTCCGCTCTGTGCTGTTTGAAATCCCCTTAGCCTGGGGACATTCAGTGGTTTTGCTAGTGGTGTTATCAGACACTTGGCTTTCTGTTTCTATTTCTTCATAAGTATGGCTTATCACACTTGTGGTTTTTTCCTTCGCTGAGAGTTCTCCACTTGTTCCCAGGAAACTTTTGTAGATGGCTAGATTGTCATATGCATTTGGATTGATCACAATGGGAACTTTGATAGCATTTTTGGAACTCCGAGCATAAGTTGGCTCATCATGTATGATAATTGGGAAAGGTGGCATACCAGCATTATTGTAGCTATTAAATTTTATTTCAGACAAATTAGGTGACTTAACAGGGATGGTTTTAGAGGAAATGTTTGTAGCTGTGGGTGATGTAGGTGCTGATTTGTGACAGCTTTTCCTTGGAGGGACATTTGGTCCAGTCCCACCAGTAATCAATTCTACTTTAGGTATCTTTTGTCTTGGACTGGTGCTGGAAGTCCAGACTTCCTGGTATCGAATTGCACTGGATTTTTGGAAATGGGCACTTAGTTGTCCTGGCGTCAAGGTAGGTGATGTCACCGGGGAGTTTGGAGTAGAAGATGAGCTTTTTGTTTTGGGACTGCTGACAGGGCCCTCGAGGTGCTCGCTGGCCATAGCTGCTGACACATCCACAACAGTGTATGGCTTGCACAACGGCTGTTCTAGATTCACAACGCGGTAGGGCTTGGCTTGCTCTTCTACAGGGACGAGGTTTATGGTCACTGCTTGCCCAGCAATATCAGTAGAGGCTTTGCTTTCTGGCTTCTCAGTTTGTACAGCAATCTTACCATCCTTCTCTTCTAGTCGGAGGGCCAGGACTGCTTTGTGTGTCTCTGGACTTTTCACTGAGCTTTTGGAAGCCTGTGATGAAGGCTTCTCCTGATTATTACCAGAGAGATTCTCATAACTGGGCTCAGTTTCCTTCATGTCCTTAGAATCCCCTGGGTTACCAGGAGATATCCCTCCATTACACATCTTCTGCGATAAACTACTAGCTGTCTCAGAATGTGATTCCTCTGTCAAAGAAGAATCTGGTGAAATGGAGTCAGATGACACCATACTCTGAATGCTTCCTTGTCCATAAGAGACCACAGAATTCTCCTCATAACCATTCAGGATTTCATCATAGCTGTCGTCGTAGTCTACAGCACAGATTCTCTGCAGAGACTTATTTCGCAGGGGGATGGTATTCCATTTTTTGTCCACAAAGAATCGAACAGGAGACAAAGTGTTTGCCCTGAAGTTGGCAAAGCGAGGCTGCCCTCTCATGCGGATCTCCATGGCCAGCAGCTCCTCGTCACTCTCATCCCAGCTCTCGTGCTCCTCCTCCATGTTACTGAAGAGCATATCTTCCTCACTCTCCTCGCCACTGGAGAACTCTGGGTAGCAGAACCGGCCCCCCTCATTGCTGATCACTTCCGTGCTCCCACTCAGAATCACATGCTTGCACTGAGTGTCCTTCATCCCACCCATCATGCAACTTGGGGGAAGCTTTCTTTCCAGTGAGCGTTTATAGCAGTCATTTATTCTCCCTAAGAATGTTTCTCTGGAGTTTGTTTCATTTCCTCTCACCTGAGGGGTGGTCTCCAAGCCTGCTATCTCCTTCAACACTTCAGTGAGCCCATTGTTGTTATTTGAGAGCTTCTTTGCACTGTCATTACTGCCATAAGGCTTAGGAGCATGGCCAATCCCTTCACCTTCTTCTTCATTATTATTGTTAAGTGGTTTCTGACCCAAGGCAGTTCTGTTCCGGTTCCACCCTATGATGACAGGTTTGTTCTCACAGTGTTCTTGGATGCTAAGCTCGCCACATACACTTTGTCCATCTGCCACCATCATAGTGGGCTTCACAGCTATCGTGGGTTTTTTAGCCACAGGAGGCCGGAAATTTCCGGTGTTCCTGATGCGATGGTTGTTACTGTGATTGGCGTTCGTTTTCACATTGCCATGGGTGATGGGTGCCTTCTCAGGGTCTGGGGGAAGCTGGTGCAAGCTTTTAGGTTTAAAGCAATTCTTGCATTCACCAGGTTTCCAGACGTGTTCAGTAAAGGTGTTACAAGCAGACATTTTAAAAAATAGAACTTCACAGACAACGCGTTTCTTTCAGTGCATGACAAACTTTCATCTGCCAGTTTTTACCTTCTTTATGTGTTACAGCAGCTCTTCCATGTACGATCAATCTGTGGGAGAAAAAAGAAGAAAACAACTGAATGAAAAAGGCACTAGGAAGCTTACCATTATGAGTGACTTGAAAAAACTAGCTCTATTCCTCAATTTTCCTTAACTTAAAAGATTGAAAGATAAACTAATTTGGATACTTTGCAATCTCCCTTTAGCCAATCAGCATTTTGGAAAGTTGGTCTTTTAACTACAATTTTAGTCATGTTGAACCATGGAGAATCTTTGGCTTGATGTTCCTGTGGTAATCTCACTGTGACTAACCTTCTCCCAGGAAATGCCTTTGCTACTGCTCTTTCTGTTATCCACCAATCTCTCCAACATTTTCTAGCCTGTGAGAGGTTCCTCTTTAGCCACCCATCATTAACATTTTAGATATTTCATAGATTCCTCAAACTCAATGTATTCAAAATGTATCCTCTGGCTACCCCTTTTCTCAGTTCAAAGAAACTTACCTCCTCTATCTAGCCCTCCTCCACCCCTCATGTCACCTTCTTATTCTTTCCTTACCCTGTATTTCAGTTAATATCATCACTAGCTACATAGATAGCTAAGATTTAACCATCAGACCATTCCACCACTCTAACTCCAACTCCTACTAACTCCCTAAGTTAGTCCTGGCAATTTTATCTCATTACATTTCACCGGAACACCTTCTTGCCATGACCAGACAGTGCGGGAAGTTCAGATACTCACTAGAGCTTGCTTAGATTACTGCAACAGGCTGTTAACTCATCTCCATTTCTTTAGCCTCACTCCCTTCCAATCCTTCCTCTAAGTGGTTGGTTCTCAGATAAGCAGTAACAGACCTACCTGGGAACTTGTTAGACCTGAAGTTTTCATAGGTCAAACCCCAGACCCACTGATTTGCATTAAACATTTTTTTTCTATTTAAAAAATGTGGGGTACAATTCAGGGTTAAGTATACAAATGTTCATTATGCAGGTACCCCTATTGATGAGGTGTCTCTTCCACCCCGACAGTTTCCCACTATTGCCAGTCCCGCTATCCCACCCCAGCACCTGGCAATTTTCCACTACTGACAATCCTTTTCTGAAATGATTACGATAATTGTTCAAGGTCCACTTATGGGTGAGAACACCTGATACTCAGCTCTTTGTTTCTGTGAGAATTTGCATTTTAGTGAGATTCTCAGGTGATTCACTGTTTTATACTATGATCAGATTTAGCTTTCTAAAATGTTATAAACTAGCTTAGCAACTACTCTGTAGCTCAATCTCACCTTGTGCTTGGTTCCCAAAAGTCAGTATGCAGACTAGGGTTTTTAGCTAAATAAGAAGCACCTGGGGAACTCCCCACCCTTACCTAGTCAAAGGTAACCTGGCGAAGAAACCAGGAAACTGAATTTTTAACGAGTTTTCCAGGTAATTCTATGTGCAGTGAGGTGTTAGAACCTCTGATTATAGAATGGAATCCAAACCCCTTAGTCTTTCATGGTATGGTCCTTGCCTCCCTGCTAGCCTCATGTCTTGACAATCAAATAGTCTTATCACACTTGAAATTCCACCAGGCTACTCATTTCTCCTTGGTATATCAAAGCCCTTTAGACACGCCTCCATGAAGAGGTGCTTTCATTTTTAATTGTTTGCTTCCCCACTAGTTTTTGAGCATCTTTAAGGTACTGGCTGTATTTTATTCATCTTTATGTGTCCAGCATAAGGAGCTAAATAGACATTGGTTGATTAAGTGTGCTTGTAAGGCTTGTTTAAAAAAAATCTTGTGGCTCTCTCTCTCTTGTCTTAGGCACCCAGCTGCAGACCTTCCCACAGAATGCCACCTCAGTCCTGTTTCTACTTGGAATATTATGATATTGTACATTTATGTTTTGAATATTTTAATAAAGATGGCAGTAGGCTTGTAAGAACTATTCTACTAGCTGGCAAATTTCACTTCATTCATGTACAATGACAGAGATAGAATCCTGAGTTGGTCAAAACCCAGTCTTTTTGGTAAGTTTCAATATGTTTCTAAGGAATGAAACTATTTTCTCTAGCTAATATATACAAAGAAAAGTCCCTTATAAACAATACAGCACTTACAAAACCCTCTGCTTTAGTGGATAAAGTATAGACTTATGGACCAAAGAAACTGGCCCAGAGAGCCCAGTCGCCTAACAAGGTTAAAATACATTCTTCAAGTGTCTCTTTAAAAACATTTATTAGCCAGGCTCGGTGGCTCAGCCTGTAATCCCGCGCCTTTGGGAGGCTGAGGTGAGTGAATGGCCTGAGCCCACGGGTTCAAGACTCGCCTGGGCAGCGAGACCTCATCTCTACAATAAATCAAAAAATCAGCCAGGCGTGGTAGCGCATGGCTGTAATTCCGGCTACTTGGAAGGCTGAGGTGGAAAGATCGCCGGAGCCCAGCAGGTCGAGGCTGCGGTGGCTGGGAGCGGCCACTGCACTCCAGTCTGGGTGACAGAGTGAGACTCCAACTAAAAACAAAACAAAACAACAACAACAACAAAAACAAACAAAACAAAACAAAAAACCATTTATTTACTGCTGGGCATGGTGGCACACGCCTATAGTCCCAGAACTTTGGGAGGCTGAGGTGAGAGAAGTGCCTGAAATCACAGGTTCAAGACCAGCCTGGGCAACTTGGTGAGACCGCATCTCAAAATAAATTTTAAAAAATTAGCTGGGTGTGGTGATGTGTGCCTGTAGTTCCAGCTACTTGGAAGACTGAGGCAGAAGGATCACCTGAGCACAGCAGGTTGTGGCTGCGGTGGCCGTGAGCGTGCCACTGTACTCCAGCCTGGGTGACAGAGTGAGACTCCAACTCAAAACAAACAAAACAGCAACAACAACAACAACAAAAACAACAAAAAAACATTTATTTACTCTTTCAGATACTTTAAAAGTTATATTCCTTAGTTGGTAACACTACTTCCTGCTAATCTGATACTTGAACTTTGTGGGTGAGAGGCAAAGAGCAGCATAAAATTAAGTTGAAAAGGAAAGCAGGGGCCAGATCATGCAGGGCCTTTTAGGCTTTTAAAGATTACAGAGTTTATCCTAAGAGCAGTGGGAAACCACTGAAGGGTTTTGAACAGGGGAAACAACATAATCCAATTTGCATTTTAAAAAGACAGCTCCGACCAAAACCCATGAAATTCTTAGGTATAAAAATCTAGTAAAATATGTGTAAAATTTGAAATCTATATGTGGAAAACTACAAAATACTGATAGATGGTGGCAGTAGAGGGGAGAGAGATAAACAGATTACAGACCACAGGCTACATCCACCTGTTTTTGTATCCTAAGCCAAGGATGCTTTTTATGTTTTTGTTTATTTGTGCTTTTATTTTTTATTTTTTTGAGTTGGAGTCTCACTCGGTCGCCCAGACTGGAGTGCAGTGGCCACTCCTGGCCACCGCAGCCTCGCCTGCTGGGCTCCGGCGATCCTTCCCCCTCAGCCTTCCGAGTAGCTGGAATTACAGGCATGCGCTACCACGCCCAGCTGATTTTCTGATTTATTGTAGAGATGAGGTCTCGCTGCCCAGGCAGGTCTCAAACCCGTGGGCTCAGGCAATCCACTCACCTCAGCCTCCCAAAGGCGTGGGATTACAGGCTGAGCCACCGAGCCCGGCTTATTTGTGTTTTTAAATGGTTGAAAAAAATCAAAAGGATAATAATATTTTGTGGCAAGTGAAAATTAAATTTCAGTGTGCACAAACAAATAAAGCTCTATTGGAATACAGGTCATACTCTTTGTTTATATATTGCCCATGGTGGCTTCTGCACTATAGTGGAGAAAGAGTAGCTGTGACAGAGGTGGCATGTGGCACTCTTACTGCTTTGCAGTGCTTTTGTCATGCTAAAAATTGCAGGGTTTTCGTTGATACATGTATCACCTGTGTGAAAGACATTTCAAAGATAAAATATGTAAAATTTCATTACAGACATGCATTCATAGATGAACAGCTGTCATCTGTTTTGATGAGAGGAACACTAACTTTCAACCCTAATTAGGCAAAGCGTTATCCCTCTTCCCAAAAAAGAACTTCATTCTTCTTACTAGTAAAACTGTATTAAAAAATGTTGTACTTAATTACATTTTGAATTTTATCAAACAATTTGTAGAAATTTCTTTTCTCTCTTGACATACAATACCTATAGTACCTTTTGCTTTGCCTTTTGGCCTGAAAAACCTAAAATATTTATCATCCGGTCTTTTACAGAAAAAGTTTACTGACCTCTGACGTAGATCAGAATAGAATAGAGAATAAAGTCCAGAAACAGACCCACACAAGTGTAGTCAACTGATTTTAGACTAAAGTGAAAAGGATGGTCTTTTCAACAGATGGTGTTGGAACAATTGGATATCCGTAAGTAATGAAATGAGCCTCGATCTGTATCTCAAACCATACACAAAAATTAACTTGAAATGAACCACAGACCTAAGTATAAAGCATGAAGCCACAAAACATTTAGAAAAAAACTGGAGAAAATCTTTGCAACCTTAAGTTAGGTGAAGAGTTCTGAGATACAACACCAAAAGCATGACCTGTAAAAGAACAAATTGAAGTTCTGACTTCATAAAAATTAAAAATGTTTTTTCTGCCAAAGATACGGTTAAGAGAATGAAGACAAGTCACAAATGAGGAGAAATTTTGTGCAACACACATCTCTGACAAAGGACTTTGTGTCCGGGTATATAAAGAACGTCCAAAGCTCAACAAAATAAAAACCCACTAAAAAACAAAAGATTTGGGCAGACACATTACCAAAGGTATATGGATTCCATGTAAACATGTGGAAGGCTAAATATCATTAATCACAAGGAAATGCAAATTAAAATTACAGTGAGCTACCATTGCATGTTTATTGGACGATTACAACAAAAATTGGCTGGTGCTACTGAGGAAATGGAGCAACTGGAATTCCTGTGTATTGCTGTTGGGAACGCAGACGGCTCAGGCACTTTGGAAACTGTCTGGTAGTTTCTTATATGTTAATTATAAACTTACCTCAGAACCTGGCAATCCCACTCCTAGGTATTTAGCCAAGATAAATAAATACTTTTGTTTACACTAAAACCAATACACAAAGGCTTTCAGCCCCAAACTGGAAACAATCCAAATGTTGTGTGGTAGTGGCTACAAAACTGCATGCATTTGTCAAAACTCAGAACCATACACAAAGAACAAAATGAATTTTACTAATGCAAATTATACCTCAATAAACCTTACAAAACAAAAGACTACTCCAGCTGCTGTGTAGCAAATGGACTGGGAGAGAACAGGAGAGGCATCAGGGAACGCAGAAAAGATGGGTGTGGGAATGACTGAATTTTGGAAAGAGTAAGAGGTGTTGCAGATTTGGGTTTATGTATTCAAGTGATTTGTGGGGCCATTTACTGAAATGACAATACTGGAGGAGGTGTGAGTTTTGGGGGGAAGATGAGGAATCCATATTTTGTTAGCCAAATATAAGAGAATCAGCAGTTGAATTTGGGGGTCTAGAACCCAGACCAGAACTCTGTGGCTCTCATTTGTTTGGAAATTACTAATATAGAAATATCTAGGCCAAAAAGGAAATAAAGAGTGCACTGAGAAGGTAGCCTTGGTGGGGAACCAGGGAGGAGGACAACTTTTCCCCAGACTGAAGTGCACTAGCGAAGGTATGATAACACAGAAGCCAGAGAATGTCATGGAGGAGGGAGAAGAAACTCCTTCAATGCTGCTGAGAGGGAATGGAAAATGAGGACTCAAGTGTGTCTGCCAGACCTGGCAGTGTGATCTTGTCTCATGCTCACTTTAGCATGGACTCTCAGTACAGTGGTGGAGATGGAAACCAGGCTGCGGTGAGTTGAAGCATCGGATGGCAAAACCATGGGAGGTGATTTTTGCAAAAGTTTAGGTGGGAAGTAGAAGCAAGAAAGAGCTGAGAGGGGTGGAGGGCCCAGGAAGGATTTTCTTATTTTAAGATGGGAGAAACTAGATAATGTCCAGTGTTAATACTGGGGAAAGACACAGGAGAGTGGGAGAGGCTGAAAAGCCAGAATAAAGAGGGAACAATCCCAAACCTGAATGTTAAAACTGAGCAGGCTCCTAGCTGAATCCTGCCTAATGGACAAGGGAACTTACTGAAGCCCAGAAGAGAAACTGACTTTCCCAAGGCCATACAGTAAATGAGAAAGACCCAGAACCAGGACTCAAGGCTACAGTCACCTCCAGTATGTTTTGTTTTTAAAATACTTTTGGTAGATAATTCTTTCTTTTGTTGTATAAGCTCACAGTGGAAATTCAGAAAAGCATAAAGAAAATAGAAGCCATATGTAATCTCATTATTCAGAAGTAACTTCATTAGCAGTTGGGCAGTTCCTGTCAGTCAAGACATTAAAAAAAAAAAAAAAATCCCTATGTGCTTAGCACTATGGAGCATCAAATACAAAAGAATAAGGCATCTTGGTCTAGTATTTTGTTAACCAAGTTCAACCCACCCCTGATGAGAGAGGGATTAAGTTTTCTCTTTGGAAGTAGTACTATATATTTTCTTTTTCCAAGACTGGGAGATAAATAATAAAAATAATTCCTCACTTTGAGTCAAAGTAAGTTAACTCAGTCAAAGATGGCTAAGTTGATTAGTCGCTATCACAGTATCAACAGAAGAGACAAAGAAGATTCACCAAGAACATAACCGTCAATAGAAACCCATCTAGGATTCATTTGTGAGTTCTGTGTACATCTGTACTCAAGCTGCTACAAAACCAAGAGATGAACCAAGCAAACACCTTTAGCAAGCACCAGATGGAGCTGCTGTCTAAGTCACAAAAACTGAACTCTGAGGGCTTCATTTTAAACACTAATTATGTTTGGAGACAAAGAGGTGTACTTAAAGACGCTGTCACAACTATCCTAACTTATAACAGGCTCACAGAGATAGGAGCTGTACCAGATGCAGGTTTGTCCAAAGAGCAAGCCTGGGGTTTATGGCCTTTGTGGAATGACTTCAGTGGTAATCAATAATAACTAGCAGTGTTGCCTGCTCAACACTGACACTCCCCAAACGGGAAACTTGAGTCACCAAAGTTATGCTTGAGAAGGAAGAAATGTGTCTCCTGAGGCACTTAAACAAGGAAATGTAACAGTCTACGCTGGTGTCTTCTATTTATTTGCCAGAATAGGTCTGATACAGAGCACCCAAATGGAATGTTTGCTAAGAAAAGCTTATTTGTGTCCACATTCCTTATAATCTCAAAGCAAATCCTTTAGATGAAATGGTCGATGGGAGAGTTTAATGGTTGAAGCCGCCCCTAGAAGCTAGCCAGGATTCCATGATCTAAGATCCTATTTCATATTTGACAGTTTTCAGGACTAAAGCCCTTAAGGCTACAGATGAAGCCATTCAAGAGTAGCCTATTTCACTTCAAGTCATGACAGCTTTTTAAGAACCTATTACTGTTTTCTTTTCTCTATACTGCTGTACAATGACAATAATTAGTTTGCTTCTATTCCAACAGTTTCAAACAGATTTGATTAAAAAACCCAAATCCACACTTGAAATAAACTGGAGAGCAGAAAGAGCTGGAGCCCTTCAAGCTGGATAGTTTCCATGAGTGCAGAGGACAGTGTGTAGGTGTATATTAAATGCCACAGATTGAGCATTTCCTACAGGCACCCAAGGAAAAGCTGCTAATACAGAAGCCTGGAGAATGGACTGTGAAGCTACCTCCTCCACCCTGGGATTCCTGAAGGCCATTAGCTCTCCATAAAAATCTGTCACATTGCCATTGGAGGCAGAGTCAAGAATCTTCATTGCTGTCTATGAGTTTTAAGGACACTCTCAGTGAGGAACTGGCACCTATATGTCATCCCACACAAAGTTCATCTCCAGGATGCTGGGGTAGAACTTACAAGTCAAGGTTCTCATTAGGCTTTTGTAATGGAATGTGTGGGTCACTTATATAAAAAAGGAAAGGAAAATGTGACAAGTATCTCCACGTCACTGTTCCCAACCTTTTTTTCTTCTGTAGTGAAAAATGCTGACCCGAAACCTCATCCGGCTGCCAAGCCCTTCAGTAGATGACTAAAAGGGTGGGGAGAGGAAGTGAAAGCAAAGCTGCAGGAAGAGGGGTTGAGGAGATAAAACACAGCTTTCCTTTGGCACACAAATGGAAACTCCATGAGTCAAGGAATCTTTTCAATTTGAGATGTGACCAAAAAAAAAAAAAAAAATCACACAGGTCCTTGCCATAACAAGAACAGGCAAGAACGTTAGACACGAGGGTCTCCTATCTAAAGAAAAAGCCAAAGTAGAACCTGCTGAATTTTGAAAACGTAACTACAGCTCTGTTGAAAGACAGGAGGCCATCCACTTCCCACTGCTGTAACCATAGCAGTTTCTCAAAAAATCTCCTATCCCTGTCACATGGTGACCACCTCAGGGTAAGACCTGTAACAGCCAATGCAACACGGTACAGCAGCATCCAGTTCCAACTCATTTTTATGTTAAAACATTTTGATGAGCCAGTTCAATAATCCTAGTACTACTAATTATTATAAACTTAATAACTAGTTATAGAATTTGAAGTTCCAAAATGTTCCTGAACCTACCACAGACCCTGACTTGAGGTATACATCAGAGAAGCGGTTATAATGTGTTATCTAGCAACAACTAAGGCCTCTATAGTCTTTCATAGTTTTATTTTCTTCTGTTTAGAATGCATTTTCTCAAATGCTGTTCCATTTGGAGAAACTCTATTTATCCTTTCGGATCCAGTTTAAACGTTATCTCTGTACTGGAGTTTTGCCTGACTCTCTGGATACCTTTATTACACACCACACTGTATTGTAATTCTATAAGTCCCTAGAAAGGGCTATGTCTTTTTCATCTCTATATCTCTTGAATTGCTTGGAACACACTAGAAACTAAATAAATGCTTGCTGGATAATAATAATTCTAGGCTGGGCATGGTGGCTCACATCTGTAATCCTAGCACTTTGGGAGGCTGAGGTGGGAGGATTGCTTGAGCCCCGAGGTTTGAGGCCAGCCTAAGCAACATAGCGAGACCCTGTCTCTAAACAAAATAAATAAACAACCAAGGGGGAGGGGAACAGCTAGGCATGATGGCATGTGCCTATAGTCCCAGCTACTTGGGAGGCTGAGGTGGAAGGATCGCCTGAGCTTGGGAGGTTGAGGCTATGGTGAGCCATGACCATACCACTGCACTCCAGCCTGGGCGACAGTGAGACTCTGACTCAAAATAATAATAATGATAATGATGATAATAATAATAACAACAACGATAATTCTAGCTAGCACTTACTACCAGGCACTATTTGAAGCACTTTGTGCATGAAAATTCTCTTCATTCTCACAAAAACCCTATGATGTACATATTGCTATTTGCCCTACTTTACAGATTTAGAAACTGAGACTTGCCCAAGGGCGCACAGCAAGTAGAATGAGCCAGAAAGAATGAATTCATGCCGGGCTTGGTGGCTCAGCCTGTAATCCCGCACCTTTGGGAGGCTGAGGTGAGTGGAATGCCTGAACCCGCGGGTTCGAGACCCGCCTGGGCAACTTGGCGAGACCTCATCTCTACAATAAATCAAAAATTAGCCGGGTGTGGTAGCGCACGCCTGTAGTTCCGGCTACTTGAAAGGCTGAGGAGGAAGGATTGCTGGAGCCCAGTGGGTCGAGGCTGCGGTGGCCGGGAGCGGCCACTGCACTGCAGTCTGGGAGACAGAGTGAGACTCCAACTCAAAAACAAACAAACAAAAAAGAATGAATTCATGCATTACACACAAATGGCATCTAGAGGCTGCTTTAGACATAAACATGGCAGTATCTGAAAGACAGTGTACTCAGCAGCAGCAGCACTGTCTACCATGGCGGGATTCTACTGTGACAGAAGAACACGTTAGAAGTAGGCACATTTTAATTATAACCTGTTAGGTCCAATCTCTGGCACCAAATAAACATAACATAATAAACAAACGTTTTTGGTTTGCTTTTTTTAAAATTTAGCTCAGCTCCCAGATGGGCAGGTGTGCTCATGACCTGGCTCAGGATAAGCCAAGAGTAAACTCATAGGCATACAAGGTCTGAAAATTAGGTTCGCGAACTATCCTAGAAAAAGCGCTGCGTACCTCACTGCTGAATATTATTACAGTCCCCTTCGAGCTTCTCTGCTTGGGAAGCTATGCACTGGTACCAGAGCCTAGTCTACCCATCAAAGCAATTTTGGAATCTTTCTGGAATGACCATCAGAGCTAATGTTATTTGTTGACGTCTGACAATTAAGTTCATGAACTTGCTGCTGTGTGCTTACGTTGGCAGCACTGTACAAATAACTGTATTGGAACACCCTACCTACTTACCTGATCTGACCCCCAATAACTTTCTTCTTTACCCAAAAATAAAGGAAATATCAAAAGGAAGATATTTGATGACATTCAGGACATCAAGACGTATTCTTTATATTCCAAAATTGCTTTGACAGGTGGACTGGGTGCTGGTGTTAGTGCATAACTTCCCAAGGGGAGTACGCCAAAGATGACTGTAATGATATTCAGCAATGAGCCATGTAGCACGTTTTCTAGAATGAGTTCACAAACTTAATTGTGGGACTGCGTTCGCTTAGCTAGTGGGCTGCTCCAAAACTATGTGCTCCAAGTTGTGTTTTTTGTGCTTCAGAATGTTGAGGAAGTAATGTTATGAAGCGCATTAAGTGTCATCTTCCATTCAGCCCAGCCAGAGTCAAAAGCCACTCAGATGCCCTGCTGTATTCCTCCTCTCCCCTGTCCCCAACTGCAGAGCCAACTGTCAAGTGAAGAAAGTGAACTGTAGGCTATGTTAGGGAGTCTTGGCTGATTGAGATGTGAGAAGACAAGTTCTCTCTGGTTTAGAAGAAAAGGGGATAAGAGAGAGGGAAAATAAGAGCAGTGCAAAATTCAAAGGGAAGAAACAGAAAGGGGGGGTAGGGAATTAGGAAGGAAAGAAATGAGAAAGAAATGAGAAAGGATTACTCTGAGAAAAAATCCCGCTTGAATGTTTATAGCCACACAATCAGAGGCAACAATGTCATGTGGTACCAGTCTTCACCACTTTTGCAGGCTTATTGTCTTGTGTGACTTTGCCTTTGGTATGAAATATTATTTTTCCAATTGAACGAAGTTTTGCCTTCCCCAGCTATAGAAAAGAGTGAACAATATACACAGTAAAACACTTAGACTTTTAAGGGGGAAAAAGTACTTCTAAATTAATGAAAGTCTGTATAATATAATACTTTGAAGAAATACATATTTATTGCTTTCAAGGAAATACCACAATAAGCTAGTTTTTCCTGGAACAAGTATATGGAGGATTATCTAATTAAATAAGGAATATTTTTATAATGGTTGTAAAAATACAATGGCTTAAAAATGTATTAAAAGATGACTTCTCACATTGGGATCCAGGATGCATTTTCAAGAGTCTATGAGTTCTCCAAAAGAACTTAATATTCAACTGAAAGCAAAGTTTACATCTAAAATAAATTAATATAAACATCTGCTGGATCATTTTAGTGGCCACTTATTAAGTAAACACAGCAATGCGATTTCCAGGTCTACAAATAACTTCATGTTTCTAATTTGAGCTGGCACAAAGTACACTACTTTAACTTTTATGAATAATGAGAAAAGGAGGCAGGTCACTTAATATACAAATGATACAGTACCATCACATGAACATGGTGCAATCACTATGTACTGTACCAACCTTGGGTTTTCAACATCCTAGGAAGAAATGTAGCAGAAGTGAGACAGGTTAATGAAGGCTGCGAGGGAAGCCGTGGTGGCAGGCAGCTCCTTACTCACGTCAGAAGCAGCAATTTAGTTTCAGCAAAACATCATCTATCGTATTATTGTTAATTTGCATTTCATTAGTTTTATAGGTTTTTTTGTACTTAACTTTTAAATTTGTTTTTGTTTATAGCTAAATGAGAAATATAAGTGTAGGGAATTTATACCTAATTTTATGTTTGTTCGTATTTAAGTAAAATTATAATAATGTATGTCAACCACTGAAAGACTGCAGTTATTATTTTTTTCAATTAAAAGGGATCTATAAATTATGAAAGTTTGAAAAGTAGTGCTTAAAAACAATATTCTTTCATGTCAGGTAAGCATTCCTCTTGTGGTCTTATTTACATTACTAATTTGCTAAGCATCTGTTAAAGGAACATAATAACTATCTACCTTCACAGAACTGTTGTGAAAATGAATTAAGATAAGACACATAAAGTGTCTAACTCAGAGACTGATTCATAGCAAGCACTTAATAAATATTAGTTCTTTCCTCCTTTATCAAATCTCTACATCCAGTGGAGGAAGGGAGGGGAATGATCTTGCTAATCTCCTCCACACATATCTACACCACATCATGACATACCAATTGGGCACTTGGGAAGTTATTTCTATGGAAACACTGTTAACCATGCTGGTTAGGCTTCAATTATCATGGATGGTTTAACTGAAAGTTTCAGCTGGCTTGCAAGCCTATTTACCACTTATTGCTTCTACAGGGAAAAAATGTACTCAAAGTTCTGAGCAAGTGACTAGCAAAGAAACTTTAGCATTCTGTCTTGGATTTGTGTTTCGCATCAGTTTCAAGAGATGCTGTCAGATTATATCAGGAAGGAGTTGCTGAGCAATAAGGTAATATGACACTACTTCTGCTTTAAGAATTCAGATAGAAATGGGAAGAATATATTAATAGGAGGCGAGGTGAGAGGCAATATGGTTAATTCAACTATTCTAATATTGGAACAGAGAAGGCCCCAAACTAACGCAGTGGAAGTGGGAATTAAAAGGCAGGGGCTGATCTGAAAGGCCAAATAAATGACATTTATCAACCAGTGGGACACTAGGGAAGAGTGACTAGAGATGACCCTGGTGTCTCTCCAGATCAAAACCCAGCATGACTCTCCCAGAGGCATACTGAAGTGTGGACAGACAAGCTATCACCAACTGTACTTTTTTTTTTGAGTTGGAGTTTCACTCTGTCACTCAGACTGGAGTGCAGTGGCCGCTCCTGGCCACTGCAGCCTCGACCTGCTGGGCTCCGGCAATCCTTCTGCCTCAGCCTTCCAAGTAGCTGGAACTACAGGCGTGCGCTACCACGCCCAGCTAATTTTTTTTGATTTATTGTAGAGATGAGGTCTCGCCAAGTTGCCCAGGTGGGTCTTGAACCTGCGGGCTCAGGCAATCCACTCACCTCGGCCTCCCAAAGCGCTGGGATTACAGGCTGAGCCACCGAGCCCGGCCAACAGTACTTCTTTAACAGCAGAAAATAATAAGAAAGCTGATGTCTGAAATAGTACACATGTTCTAAAACCAAGTATGTGATTAAAAATTAGCAATATCTTTAATTGCTATTTTCATATATAATCCTGACTAATCCTTGAATGCAAATGGTTTAGTGAGAACAATATCAAGGATGCAGGAGGTAGAAGTGGATGGGGGAGAATGAAAAAGACAAAGTGGCAGTTCTCTAGTTAGCTTTATTCTACTACAGAATGGAAGCGGAAAAATACAACTTGGGCTGCGTAACGGAAATGCTGGGGTCAGTGCCAGACCACAAAGGATGGGAACTGTGGCCAGAGGATTCAGGTACTCCAGATGGGCATGAGCACCTGCCAGCAGGTTTCCATGGGGCCGTTGTCAAGAAAACAGCAGAAGCTTGGGCTCTGATGAGTTACTGGATGCTGACATACAAGGAAACCCCAGTCGGTTGGAGGTATACAGCTACATTATCCTCAACGAAAGCATGTTGAGTCCCCATTCTCCTCATCAGTGCCTGAGGTCTATATTACTGGACTACCAAGGAAGTCAAAGCCTCCAAGAATGGAGAGTGAGAGGCAGGACACCAGCCATTCCTGAAGAGGTGCTGGGCCTGGCCCTTATGGCTGCCAGACATCAGGCAGCATTTTTATTCCTACAGTAACCTACTGTAGGGGCACAGGTGGATAACACTCAAGGCCATTAATAATTAGATATGCAAATCTGTACAAGTTACTCAAACTCTCTAGGTCTCATTTTTATTTTAAAATAAAAAAAACTTACTCCTTTATATTATAAAGTAGAAAGCAAAAATATGCAAAAACAAACAAACCAATCCCAAAATCTTACTATATACCTTTCTGTGTCTTTTTTTCTGCACACATATCAAGGTATACACACGCAGATGCACAGATGAATTTAACACAATGAACATGCTGTTTCATAACCTTTAAAGACATTTATAAAATTTATAATCGCCGGGCTCAGTGGCTTAGCCTGTAATCCCGCGCCTTGGGAGGCTGAGGTGAGTGAATTGCCTGAGCCCGCGGGTTCACGACCCGCCTGGGCAACTTGGCAAGACCTCATCTCTACAATAAAAATAAAAAATCAGCCGGGCATGGTAGCACACACCTGTAGTTCCAGCTACTTGGAAGGCTGAGGCGGAAGGATTACCGGAGCCCAGCAGGTTGAGGCTGCGGTGGCCGGGAGAAGCCACTGCACTCCAGTTTGGGCAACGGAGTGAGACTTCAACTCAAAAAAAAAAAAAAAAAAATTATAATCTATTCAAAACATTATATAAATGCAAATATGGGTTAAAATACCATTTTGAATTATTCAAACAAATTCAACGATGGGACAAATGAAGTTGCGGTTAGAGTCTTTTGACAACCAGAAACAATTAGAAATCCTTCTCACATATAATAAGAAACAACTCTTCTCTATAGATACCGTTATCTGGCAAGATGACCTATCTGGAGTACAGTTGAAAAACGAGACAAAGTAGGAAAGCACCTTTGTGGGTTTCATTTATAGACTTATTTTATACACAAATTTAATTGGATCAACTCAAATCAGTACTACTGATGCAGTATTAAGGAGAGTGCTCCACTCGGAATTCCTTGTCTCTCTCTTGCTGCCCCAAGTGGTATATCCCCTACCCCCTTTACTCAGAATCAGCTGAGATTGTAACGCTACTTATGTGAGTGGAGATTTGTGTGTCCCACTGCTATTTCAAAAAAAGTGCCTGAGTGTCCTATTCACAATTACACCTTTAAAAAGACTCTCTAATGAAGTCTTCTGTGATCTGGTCTACTCCCAAATATTTAAGGGCGGGACAAGTTCCCAGATTATGCCTTATACCATATAGCATATATTCCAGAGTTATACCTCTTGTTCCTGTCTCCTGAAGCTGCCTACTGGATCTCTCCAGACAGAACCAATTATATCTCTCCTCCAAAATGCAGTATGCTCAATCTTTTTCAAGGTACCATGACAGTGAATGGTATTAAACCTTGTAGACAGACTTTCAGGCTGGGTCAACTTTGACTCCTCTCAGTTCTTCTCATGCTATATGCCCAATCAATTGCTAGGTTCTATCTCTTCAATCTGTCCTCTCCCTTTGACCCCTCTAGCCACAACTTGAGTCCTAGATTTCACTGCTCTGTGTGTGCAATGCTGAGGGAGTATATTGTTGTTTCCTAATTCTTCCAAAATACTGCTTACTATTTTACTTCTTCATGAAACCATTAGTAGTTCTCATTTGCCTATATAATACATTTGAACTCCTTAGAATAAAACACAATGTTTCTTGTCATCTGCTACTGTCTTACCATTTAAAAAGCATCTATCATCTCTTTCATGTCTATCATACAACTGTTCAAAAATCTTATAGATCTTTTGATGCTTGAGTCAAGTTTCAACCCCCCTGTGAAGTCACATATCTTCCTCTTAGAATTGACTGTTCCCTTCTCCAAATTTCCATCCCATGACATTTATGGTTGTTTGCGTATCTTTTTCTCTCTCTCCTTTTCTCTCTTTCTCTCTCTTTCACTAGTCTTAGCTCCTCGAATCCAGAAGCATTCTTATTCAGTTTTGGCACTGTATATTTCTTGAACAGATGAATAAATGATGCTTTGCTATCTGGTTTCACAGACCAAAATAACTTACACAGAGAGAGCAGCATTCAGAGGGAAGTGACAAGTGACTAACTGACAGCAAAGAGGAAGAAAGAAAAATACAAAAAACAAACTTAAGAACTCAAAAAGCATTTCCATGTGGGAAAATAGCCCTGGATCCCTTAAGGGCGCCACCATATTTAAGAATAGTGTTGTGATTGGGTGTTGACACCAATTATAGCAAGATATCAAGAAAATGTTAAACTATGTTCAGTGTTCTGTGTTTAAGTAAGGAAGAAAACAACTCAAGTATGAAATGTATTTTGGAAAGATTTTCATACAACTGGTTTTACTATAACTTTATTTAATTAGAAAATACTCCTTACAGAAAAATTTAAAAATAAAGTCAGAGAAGGAAAAAGCACCCTAAATCTTAGTGAGCATCTTTTTTTTTTTTTTGAGTTGGAGTTTCACTCTGTTACCCAGGGTTGAGTGCGATGGCATGCTCACAGCCACCCCACTGTTAACCTGCTGGGCTCTGGCTATCCTTCTGCCTCAGCCTCCCAAGTAACCAGAACTACAGGTATATGCTACCATGCCCAACTAATTTTTGATTTATTGCAGAGATGAGGTCTCCTCAAGTGGCCTGGACTGGTCTTGAACCTATGGGCTCAGGCAATCCACTCACTTTGGCCTCCCAAAGTGCTGTGATTACAGGCTGAGTCACTGAACCTGGTCAGTGAGCATCTTAAAAACAATTTAGGTCACAGAGACACCAAATGATTATTATAACTAAAAATATTTTAGAACTCATGATTTTAAAGGACATATGTAGAGAGCTAAGATCTTACTGTATCATTACATAAAGCTCTTTGCCCAACTCTCTTGTCTTAATGTGCAACTGGTGGAGAGGAGATGAGGAAGCAGGGATCAAACAAAGATAAAAAATGGGGGGTAAAAGGAAAAGGAACCCCCAATAAACAGAAGGTGGGAGGACAATCAAGACAAATGGGAAAAAGCCCAGAAAAGCAAAAAGAGAGAAAGTCACATAGACACATTCCGAGGAAGGATCACTCTTCCTCCACTCTCCCCTCTCTTGAATCCTTTGTTCTAATTGACTTCAGGCTGATGTGTGCGTCCTTAGATGCACACTGAATTCCAATGAAGTCCTCCTACATGTATACTTTATACCAACACAATCCGTTAAAAGGATTTTAATTGGTGTGCACCATTCCCTGCAATTTCAACATTTTAAAAATGAATAGTCTCACTAAGTACCAGATGGTGACATGTACTAATTAATCAGGCCTATTCAGTGAATGAGCATATTAAAATGAATGCACCTATTAGACATGTGTTGCGGATGCGCCATCCTGAGGAAGCCTCCCTTAAATGAGTGCCCACGGAAGGTGCAGATTTACTGTGCAATCCTCGCAAGTGTCTCCCACAATTATTTGCAGCAGCAATACCATCACTCTTGTGTCTCCCTCCAGATCATTCGATATTTCATGCTAAGCAGCGGGAGCTGTTTAACCTTCGTGAGCAAGAGCCAGCTAAATATCAGGTCTACAGTACTACTACTAAAGAGAAGATCTTACAAATTCATCAAGGTCATTTGTTAAATGGACAACGGGTGAGGGATAGATCAAATGAAGCTCTTGATCCAACTCCCTTCCTCCCCAATTTGTCTGTCAGTCAGTGAAAGCCTGAGCACAGCTCACTGAAGAAATAAAATAGTGGAAATGGAAACCCTGATGGCAGGTTGCCATGCTCTGATTTATCTTCACTGTTGTTGGCAGGAAGAGAGAGGTACAACCTGTTCGTAGGTACCACTAGGTACTCTGATTTGAAAGTGAATGGAATCCTAAGAATCTTATCAGCTCCTCATAATCATCACTCTTCTGTTTTATGCTCTCTTGGATCACTATAATTTCAAATGTATTCTGATAGAAAATTTCCCAACTCTTTGTAGATGTACTGAAAAATACTGCTTTCTGATTTGTTGAAGGCAGTGGAAACTGAGTGGCTGGTTAGGCAGGGAGACAGCAAGGCACAGGCAAAACAGGGACTTTGGAGGAAAAAGGGGTGCTGTGAGACACACATGTTATCTGGTACACAGGAAGCACTAATAAACAGTTCTCTCCCCTACATAATAACAAACAGGAGAAACAATTTTTGTTTGTTTACTAAAAAGTCAGTTTGAAGGGAAACCTAATTGAACACAAAGCTAAATATCACTACCTTTGAAGAACTAAAGAGATCATAGCAGAAAATGGTATACCTTTAACATTAAAGACAATATACTTTACCTTCTAAAATAGCTTAGGAGACAGATTTTTGAGAAGTCTGTGCTTGTTGATGATGTATGACAACGGATATTGCTTAAAATCAGAATATCACCCCAAATAATTTTTAGGGGAGAATAAATCATTAATAGAAAGAATGACATTTATAATTACAGATCAGAAAAGCCCCCCTTATGACAAGGGCCATTTTTATTTTATTACTTTCCCTAGGGTTTTGCCTAAAAACAAGAGGTGGAATTTATGTATTATTCAAACTGAATTTAATTAATTTGGACATAATTGAAAGTCTAAAATAGCATGAACATTTTCATCAAGAGGTTTCTATGAAATGACTGAATAATCTTTTGCAAATTATTCAACTTTGGTCAAGTGATTTTTGGTAGATTTCCATTAGTTTTAAAATTTTGGCTCTACTTTTTTCTACATTAAATAAAAGAATATTTTGATATACTGTTCAGCATACAAATAGGTTTTCATAAGAATTTCATGTTCTGAGACAGGACAAAACCCATGAAAACAAGATGTCATAACCAACTATAATTCCTAGCTCAAACACTTAAAAGAAACCATGTCAGAAAAGTAAGAACCCTGACTAACTGAAGAAAAAGCAATGAATCTAAGGAGATCACAACAATTTTCAGACCACAATTGACTCTTGAACAACACAAGTTTGAACTTTGTAGGTCCACTTGTATAGAGATTTCTTTCTTTCTTTCTTTACTTCTTTTTTTTGGAGTTGGAGTCTCACTCTGTCACCCAGACTGGAGGGCCGTGGCCGCTCCCGGTCACTGCAGCCTCGACCTGCTGGGCTCTGGCGGTTCTTCCTCCTCAGCCTTCCAAGTAGCTGGAACTACAGGCGCACACTACCACGCCTGGCTAATTTTTTAATTTTATTGTAGAGATGAAGTCTCGCCAAGTTGCCCAGGCAGGTCTTGAACCCACGAGCTCAGGCAATCCACTCACCTCGGCCTCCCAAAGCGCTGGGATTACAGGCTGAGCCACCGAGCCCGAAAAAAAAGAAATATATTGGAAAATTTATGGAGATCTGTGACAGTTTAAAAAAACTCACAGACAAACCACATAGTCTAGAAATAGAGAAAAAATTAAGAAAAATTTAGGTATGTCATGAATACATAAAATATATGCGGATATTAGTCTATTTTGTAATTTACTATTATAAAAAATATATAAGCCAGGCTCGGTGGCTCAGCCTGTAATCCCGTGCCTTTGGGAAGCTGAGGTGAGTG
>NW_007025645.1:550711-555730 GCF_000164805.1 Carlito syrichta
AAAAAAAAAAAAAAAAATATATATATATATATAAATTTTAACTTTTTATAATAGATTTTTAAAAAATAGATTTATATATACATAAATATAAATTTTGATAAATTTGTCAAAACTTATGCACAAAAACACAGACCATATGAGATAAATGTAAACAAATGTAAAGATACAGTATTAAATCATAAATACAAAAATTATATTCTTTCTTTCTTTCATTCTTTTTTTTTTTAGTTGGAGTCTCACTCTGTCACCCAGGCTGGAGTACAGTGGCACACTCAGAGCCACCCCAGTGTCGACCTGCTGGGCTCAGGTCATCCTTTCGCCTCAGTCTTCCAAGTAGCTGGAACTACAGATGCATGCTAGCACCTCGCCTGACTAATTTTTGATTTGTTGTAGAGATGAGGTCTCACCAAGTTGCCCAGGTTAGTCTTGAACCTGTGGACTCAGGCAATCCACTCACCTCGGCCTCCCAAAGTGCTAGGATTACAGGCTGAGCCACCGAGCCCGGCTCAGAATCTGTTTTTATATTAATATATCCACGGCCACATTCCAAGGAATGTCAAGTGCTTTGGATGTAGTCTGCTAGAGGCTTAAATGACTAATCCAGAATTGTATCTTAAGACAGAAGCAGAAGTAGAATCTCCAGTCTTAACTGTGTCATACTTAGACCACACTGACTCCCTTTGTGTACCTGATTCATCTGCTTTTTGTCAAACTATATTGGACTCCAATATTGTTCTAAATCAAGCTAAGCTTTAACATGAATGCAGTCTTTCATTGAAAGCTGCCTGTAATCTAAGAGTGGAGACTGTGCCCTTTTTCATGCAGTTTCACATTTAGCTATTTCTATCCTTTATGTTCAAGAAGCATCATTATGCTTTCTGTTTTTCTGTGTGGATTTGTGGGGGTATTGATCAATTGTACCCTTTGCAATTGAGTAATAAATTATTTTCCAGAACTTTGAACAACACAGTTGACCATTGAAAAACACAGATTAGGGGTGCCAAAACCCCAGAGTTGAAAATTTGTGTATGACTTTTGACTTTCCCAAAACTTTACTAAAGCCTACTATTGACAGGAAGCCTTACTGATAACATAGTCAACTAACACATATTTCATATATGTACTATATATTGTATTTTTACAGTCAAGTAAGCAAGAGAAAAGAAAATGTTATTAAGAAAATCATAAGGAGAGAAAATATATTTACCATTCATTAAGTAGAAGCAGATCATCACAAAGGGATGTCCATCCTCATCATCTTCATGTTGAGTAGGCTCAGGAGGAGGAAGAGAGGGATTGGTTTTGCCATCTCAAGGGTGGCAAGAAAAGGAGGTGTCGTGGACAGCGGGCAGGAGAGGCAGGCATACTCAGTATAACTTTTATTGAAAAAAACTGTGTGTAAGTGGACCCTCACAGTTCAAATCTGTATTGTTTAAGTGTCAACTGTATACAAAACATGGAAATGATGAAAATCTGGGCAGTTATAAAATGTTAAAAAATCATTTATGCTGTTCCTTGAATATGTAGCTAAAGCAGGATAAAATGAGGAAGTTTTATCCTTGTATTTTACAATCAAGAGCACAACCCAGAACAAACACAGTTTTGATGAAGAGCAAAGTTAGAGGATTGACAGTTCCCAAATTCCATACTGTAAAGCTACAGTAATTAAGAGAGTGTAGTACTGGCAAAAAAATACACAAATCAATGGAACAGAAGAGAAAGCCCAGAAACAGATTCATACAAATTACAAATACCGTCAAATGATCTTTGACAAAGAAGCAAAGACAATTCAGTGGAGAAAGGATAGTCTTTTTCACAAATGGTATTGGAACAACTATATACAAATACACATACACAAAAATCAATACATATTATACCTTTCACAAAAATTAACTCACAATGGATCAAAAATCTAAATCTAAAACACAAAACAATACAACTCCTAGAAAATAATACAGGAAAATAACTAGATAATGTTGGGTTTGGTGGTAGCTTTTTAGATTTGACACCAAAGGCATAATCCATGACAGAAAGAACTGGTAAACTGCACTTCAATAAAATTAAAAATTTCTGTTCTGTAAAAGATACTGTGAAGAGAACGAGAACACAAGCCCCACAATGGTAGAAAATATTTGCAACAGACATTCTGAAAAATACCTGTTTCCAAAACAGAGAACTCTAAACTCTCAACAATAAGAAGATAAACAACCCAATTAAAAAATGTACAAAAGATCTGAAGAAACAGATAAAGATGATGTACAAGATAGCAAATAAAAAGACGTTCCACACCATATGTCACTAGGGAATTGTAAATTAAACCAGCAAGATACCATGGCACACCTATTTAAATGTCTAAAATCCAAAATACTGGCAAAACCAAATGCTAGCAAGGATGTGGAGCAACAGAAACTCTCATTCATTGCTGTTGGGAATGCAAAATGGTACAGGATACTTTGGAAGACAGTTTGCCATCTCCTTAAAAAAACGAAGCATAAATCTTACAATGTATTCCAGCAATCATGCTCCTTGGCATTTACCCCCAAGAAGCTAAAAACTTATGTCCAAACAAAACCCGTACACAAATGTTTACAGCTTTATTTATAGTTGTCAAAACTTAAAGCAACCAAGGTGAATAGATAAACAGCAGTATGCCTATACAATGAATATTAGCCAATGACAGAAATGAGTTACCAAGCCAAGAAAAGACATGGAAGAACCTTAGGTTCACATTACTAAGTGAAAGAAGCCAATCAATCTGAAAGGGCTCCACACTGTGTAATTCCAACTAGACAGCATTCTAGAAAATACAAAACTGAATGCGGAGATCAGTGTTGGCTGGGGGTTAGGGGAAAGGTGAGGAGTAACTAGGTGGAGCAGAGTGGAATTTTGGGGCAGTAAAACCATTCTGCACGATACTATAATGGTGGATACACTACACATTTGTCAAAATGCATAGAATGTATCACACAAAGAGTTAAGCCCTAATGGACTTTGGTTGATAATGTGTCAATGCTGGTTCAACAATCGTAACAAATAAACCACAGAGTGTGGGATGTGGGCATTAGGGGAGGGTGTGGGTTGCCTTGCTGGTGTAGTAGGAAATATGAAATCTCTGGACATTCCTTTCAATTTTGTTGCAAACCTAAAACTGTTCTGAGACATAAAATCTATGCATTTTTTTTTTTTTTTTTGAGTTGGAGTCTCACTCTGTCACCCAGGCTGGAGTGCAGTAGCACACTCATGGCCACCACAGCCTGGACCTGCTGGGCTCAGGCGATTCCTCTACCTCAGACTTCCAAGTAGCTGGAACTACAGGTGCGTGCCACCACGTCCAGCTAAATTTTTTGATTTATTGTAGAGACACGGTCTCATCAAGTTGCCCAGGCTGGTCTCGAACCCTGGACTCAGGCAATTCTTTCGCCTCCCACTCTCAAAGTGCTGGGATTAAAGGCATGAGCCACCATGCCCAGCTACAGTCTAAGAATTTAAACAAACTAACAAAAAAGAGCACACATATCTCTGATTCTTAAAAACAGATGTGCTGATTAACCATAAGCATGGAAAATTTCCATAGTTACACTAGTTTAGCAGTAAAATAATTTGCATTTATACAAAAAAGCACAAGCATTCCTTTCTAATTAAAAATTTAAAGTAGGATTTTATTTCCTTGGGGGTACTGACTGATTGACTGACCAGGCATAGGGAAGTTCTAGTGGGTAGCCCTGGGTGGAGCCAGGGTGCTAGAGGGAATGCACAGGGTCAGGGAGGGTTTCTAACAAAGAGCACCAGGCTATCCATTTCCAGTTATGCTTCCGGTTTTCCTTATAAAACTCTCACAGAGTTCCTCCTCCACTCCAGGTTTGGTGCAGACCTCTGAGAATAGGTTTTAGGGTCTGTGCTACCCTGAAAAAGGGACAGGGCTCTGAGTGTGGCTCTTTCCTGAACTTTAGAGTTGGTGAGAAAAATCCCACGTTAAGCAAATTCTGTTATGCAATGCCCTTATGCTTATCACTACTATACTGTGCCTCTGACATGACGAAGTATGTCACATCTCTAATCAATACAATAATCTTGAGGGGCATTCTAATAAATGATGACATGGGGGACTGCAGACGCTAAATTCCTTGCCAGTGCTAGACCAGCTGGAATTTGAACCCAGGCCAGATGCACTACAGAATCCCACTCAACTTATTAAATCATGCAGTCTTTATACTCTACTCCTTAATAACTCCACATGCCTTCTCTGGTTTCTGATCTCAGCCATTCCATTCTACTCTGTACTTGGCCACACCCTTGACTAGAGCCACCATGAGCTCTGGGTCACAATCCCTCTAAGTCGACTATTTTCACAAAACGTACATCAGTCAAGCCAGCAACTTCCTCTCAGGGTAAATACTATGTTGTTTTTCTATTCTTCTTATTTAAGATGCTTACATTAACTAAAAGTACTATGAATTCTAGGAAAATGGCACAAAAACCAAACAACTTTTTAGAATAAAACAATATAAAATGGATTATGAAACAGTTAAGGCCTAATGTGTGAAATATGTAAAAATACCTGGTTTTGGTAAGATAGAAACATCTAACCTTGGAGAACTAACCCACTGGTGGGAAACTGGAAGCATTGCCTCCAAAGAGGAGGAAGTCATGAGTAATGACTAAGCGGCAGCACTTGTCCTTCAGCGCCTCCACTGTTGCGTTGTAGAGCAGCTATGAAACATACAGGCTTATCGAGAGGGTTCCTTTTAATTCTTATTCATTTTTGAAGAACTATCTCCTCTCAGTTGTTACTGATTTTGGAAATAAGGAAAGAACTAAGCATCTACAGACTAGCAAGTACATGTACAATATAGGTTCAACTATTTACTGGCATAATGGAAAGACAGGAAATGAGTGTGGAAAACAGTTACATAAAAATAAAATAACCTGTAATCCCGTGCCTTTGGGAGGCTGAGGTGAGTGGATTGCCTGAGCCTGCGGGTTCGAGACCCACCTGGGCAACTTGGCGAGACCTCATCT
>NW_007025645.1:555750-581192 GCF_000164805.1 Carlito syrichta
TGGAAGGCTGAGATGGAAGGATCGCCGGAGCCCAGCAGGTCAAGGCTGCGGTGGCCGGGAGCAGCCACTGCACTCCAGTCTAGGCGACAGAGTGAGACTCCAACTCAAAAAAAAAAAAAAAAAAAATGAAGCCTAGTCTAAGATATCTACCCCCCTATATATATGTATATATATATATACATTTGATTTTGATTTTCTTCAGTCTTATCCTATTGCCCAGGCAGAAGTACAGTGACACAATCATGGCTTTCAGCAGCCTCAACCTCCTGGGCTCAGGTGATCCTTCCACCTCAGCCTCCTGAGTAGCCAAGACTGCTAGTACATGCCATCACACTAGGCTAATTTTTTTGATTTTTTTTTTGTAGACAAGGTCTCACTATGTTGCCCAGGTTGGTCTCGAAGTCCTGGCCTCAAGCAATCCTTCTGCCTTGGCCTCTCAAAGTGCTGGGATTACATATGTGAGGAATTGTGCTCTTTCTTTTTAATATAAAAAATTTTTTAAAAATTGCACCATGGAAGAGGACACAGAAAGATCAAGATGTACTATCAACAATGGAGTCTAAAGACTAGCAAGAAGAGATTTTTAAAGTACCTGAATGAAGTCAAAATTCTGCATCCATTTCATTCTGAGCTTATTTCTTTATCCTTCAGGAAAACTTGTCTTTTATATCAGAAACTATCAAACAAGCTAACAGATGGCAAGGGCACTGAATCAAGTCTAATTTGGGTTGAATTCAAATTTGATTATCTAGAGACATGAAAGCAATATACCTATATTAGCATCAAATGCCTAATACTGATAAAAATGTTATGAAAGTATGATCCAGTAGAAAGCTTTCTGGATTTAAAAGATCCCTTCAGGCTAACTTGTTACAAAACTCTGGCAAAGTCACAGATTCCTTCTGTCTCAGGAGCACAATGGGATGGTAATAACTAGTCCTCCTTTCCAAAAGATGCTGAAAGGATAAAATGGAATATATTTTTGAATTTTTTCTTCACTGGGCGTGGTAGGCAGAATAATGGCCCACAAGGATGTCTACATCGTAATCCCCAGAGCCTGTGAAATTGTTACCTTTTATGGATTTCCCTTTAGGGCCTTTAGAAGGAATGCAGCCCTGCCTAAACCTTGATGCTAGCCTGGTGAAACTCATTTCAGATTTCTGACCTCCAGAACTCTAAGATAATAAATTTGTGTTGTTTTAAACCACTAAGTTTGTGGAAATTTGTTATAGAAGTAATGGGAAACTAACACAATGAGTTCAATCTCAGCTCTGACACTTTTCCTGGCTGTGTGTCCTTGGGCTGGTTATTTATGTCTCTGAATTTTAGTTTTCTCATCTGTCAAATGAGAATTAACAGTAGCAAACACCAGTTGTTTCAGAGATCAAATAGGATAATTAAGTGCTATTGAATAAGTAATAAAATGGTAGTTATCGTTATATTTATTTCTTATGTTATACTAAGGCAATATAATGCAATCATTTTATAAAACCTACATTCAACTTATAATTTCCATATACATAGAAATGTACATTAAAGTTTCTATGTACATATGTACATTAATGTACATCAAATCACTAATGTTACTGGTAATATACTGATGTACAAGTCATTGGTTTCTTCTCATAGACTACAAGGTTGAAGTTATCAACATCTAGCCATTTCAAGTCAGGGATGATTTATCTCCAAAGTATTCTACCTCTCTAATTTGTACTACTTTGTTACAGTAGAGATCAGTAAACTATGGTCCATGGGTAAAATCTGGTCTGCCACCTGTTTTTATAAATAAAGTTTTATTAGAACACAGGCACACCCATCATGGATGGTGTACATACTGTCTACAGGTGCTTTCATGTTACAAAGGAGAGCTGAACTAGTTGCAACAGAGACTGTGGCCTGCAAAAACTAGAGAACTTATGATTGACCCTTATATAGGATGTGTGCTTGCTGTCCCTAGAGTCACAGCACATTGCTTCTCAAGACATGGAAACTTATGTTATCTTATAAAATGTTTCAAAACAATCAATTTTAAAAATGAACTTTCAGCAAAGTTTTAAGAATGTTACACAAATAAAGGAAAACTACAGCTTGATAAAATATATTATTAAATATGGATGAAATTCTAGGTAGTATAGGTTCTATGCCTCACTAAGATACCATGGAGGTGAGTTCAATTGTAGCTAAATAATGTTGATTTAATAATGCAAAATTAATCATCTTAGCATAAAAGTGCCATGAAAATAAGACTTAATCATTATCCAAAATAAATTATCACAGGCCAGGTGTGGTGGCCTATAATCCCAGTACTTTGGAAGGTCTAGGCAAGAGGACTACCTGAGCCCAAAGGTTTGAAACCAGCCTGGGCAACTTGGTGAGACTTTGTCATTACAAGAAATCAAAAAATTAGCCGGGCGTGGTGGCGCATGCCTGTAGTTCCAGCTACATGGAAGGCTGAGGCAGAAGGATCACCAAAGCCCAGTAGGTAGAGACTGCAGTGGCTGTGAACATGCCACCACACTCCAGCTTGGGCAGCAGAGTGAGACTCCAACTCAAAAAAAAAAGAAACTACCATATTAAACATGCTTGATCATAATTTATATTCAACATTGATCATTATTTAAAATAATGTAAAACATTGTGTTTCCTTCTTATGCTTTCATAAAACATTTATTTATTAATATTTATTGAGTTCCTCATCCTATTCTTTTATAAGACACATATCTATGGTTTTTTATGATCAAGTATGGGAAAGAACTGATATTTATTGGGTGTGAAGATGTTCTAGAAACTAAAATATACAACCACTGAATTTTCAAACTAAACATATGAGGAAAGATTTCTCACTTCTATTTTTACAGATGAAGAAAGAGAACATTCCCTCCAAGGTTACGCTATTAGAGCCATTAAGTAGCTGAGCTGGAACTCCAGACCGGGCTTTCCAGGCACCAGGATTCTCTGTTCATTACTTTTCCTACTTTGTAATGTCTTCAGATTCAATGCTTTCTTAGGTATATTTGGTATAGAACTGTGAGTCAGAGCTAGCCACCTGTTCAAGTCCATTGGATTTGAAGCTACTTCAGAGAGAATAAACAATTAGTCTAACTTACAGGCACTTTCCGTGGAGAAGTGGAATTGCCCTAACTTTGGGGCAAAAATATAAATCAGGTTCCTACATTTTTTTTTTTTTAATAAACATCAATTCTGTTACTTACACAATTCTGTCATCTAAAGCATATGAATCTTCTCAGGACTCAACAATAATGGAATACAGACATATCAGAGACTCAGAAGAGAATGTGATAAAAATTAATTCAATCCAGTTTTTTCTAAAAGTCTGCTTGCTCCTATTTGACAGAGGTCAAACAAGGGATATTTTATTTATCTGCTCCCTTCAGTAAACTTTATATTTGTGTGTAGATTATCTATAAGTAACAAACCTGGGCAATGTTATCTCAAAAGTCCTGTGAAAAGGTCATAAATGAATTCAGATTTAATGTTATGAACCGGGCTTCTTATAAAAGAAGATAAGAGATACATCTCATCAGAGAACATTTCTAGCTCTTTTGCAAAGCTCCAGCCAAGTTATTTGAATTACTAATACTCAACATTCCTTACATAAAGGTCCAAATGTATTATTTTCTAGAGTTCAGTGTTAGAAAAAAATTAATTTTTCATTTATCAGCAATAAGAAACTTTTTAAAGGAACACATAAACTTGGAACTGGAAAAAAAATTTGCTCAATAAAGAAAATTCGGAGAGACCACAATTTCCTATGCTGGATGTATTCCTAAAGCAGTACATTTGCAGTCAGTAAAGACTAAAATCCAATTAACTGGAACCTATCATTAGCTGGAATAATCCAGTGCTTTTGAGAAAAGGAAATAACAAGACACGCAAAAATCAGGCTTTGAGGGAACTGAGGTAAAATAAAAAATAGTTTCTACACTCAAAGAAATTAGTCTAGTAGGGGAATAGAATTATATAAATAAAATTACAACAAAGAAAATGATAAGTTAGCATCCTAAGATTTACAGATAAAGAGTTCTGGGAGTCCAGAGAAATGACACATGGCTTCCAGTAGAAAGAATAAAGGAACGTTTGTATAAATAGATGGCACAAACCTGGGTTTAAATGAAGGACAAGATTTATTTTCCTTCTTGTTTATTAAGACATTATTTACATAAAATAAAATCCATTTTAAGGGTATAGTTTGATAATTTTTGTTATTTGTATACAATTGTATCACCAATACAACGATATTCTGTATTCTGTTCCACTGATCTGTGTGTCTTTTAGTCAACATCAGACCATTTTGATTACTATAGCTTTATAGTAAATATTGAAATTAAGTAGTTTGTCCTCCAACTTTATTCTTTATCAATATTGTTTTAGCTATTCTAGGCTATCATTCCATATAATAATTAAACCAGCTTGTCTATATCTTCAAAAAACCTGCTGTATGTCTGATTGAAATAGGTCTATTTGAGAAGAATTGCCATCATAACAATTTTTGAGCCCTCTGACTAAGAACACAATACATTGCTTGATTTATTTAGGTCTTCTTAATTTTCCTGTACAATGTTTTACATTTTTCAGTCAATAAGTTCTTAATTTCCCTGTATAATGTTTTATATTTTTCAGTCCATAAGTTTTCAAAAAGTTCATGGAAAATGTGTATTGTGAAAAAACTATGCATAGATTTTGATTTTTTTGCACTAAAATAAACTCTTCCTAACTTGTTATAACATGTGTGAACAGGATGTAGTTTGAGGCACTGAAAAGGATAAGACATCAGTTTGAAAAGAACCCCATTAAGAGCAAAATGAATTCTGCTAAAATTGAAGCAAGAACAAGCATCAAATTTATGGTGAAGCTTGGAAAAATGATGAAATCATTGATGCTTTAGTAAAAGATTATGGGGACAATGCCCCAAATAAATCAGCAGTTTAGAAATGTATAACTTGTTTTAAGAAGGGATGTGATGTTGAAGATAAAGCCTGCAGTTGCAGAGAACCAGCACTAATTTGTGAAGAAAAAATTAATTCTGTTCTGTCCTAACTGAAGAGAACCAATGTTTAACAGGAAAAACAACAGAAAACACCATAGAAATCACAACTGATTCGGCTTACACAACTCTGAAAAGTTAAGCAAACTTTTCATTCAATGGGTGCCAAAACCATTATGCCCAGATCAGCTGCAGACAAAAGCAGCGCTTCCAACAGGAATTTTAAACAAGTGGGATCAAGATCCTGAAGGATTTCTTGAAAGAATTGTAACAGGAGATGTATATATAGCTCAACCAGTACAATCCTGAAGACAAAGCACAATCAAAGCAATGGCTACCAAGAGGTTGAAGTGGTCTATTTAAAGCAAAAGCAGACCAGACAGGAGCAGAGGTCATGACAACTGTTTTTCAGGGATGCATTTTGCTTGTTGATTTTCTGGATGGTCAAAGAACAATCATATCTGTTAATTATGAGAGTGTCTGAGAAAGTTAGTCAAAGTTTTAGCAGAAAAGCACCTCAGAAAGCTTTACCAGAGAGTCCTTCTCCACCATGACAATACTCCTGTTCATTCATTCCTTTCATCAAACAAGAGCTATGCTGTGAAAGTTCTGTTGGGAAATCATTAGGCATTCACCTTACAGTCCTGCTTTGGCAACTTCTGACTTCTTTTGTTTCCTAATCTTAAAAAAAATCTTTAAAGGGTACTTATCTTTTATCAGTTAATAATGTAAAAATGACTGCATTGACATGGTTATAGACTTGGGATACTCAGTTCTTTAGGGATGGACTGAATGGCTGGTACCATTGCTTACAAATGTGTCGTTAACTTGATGGAGCTTATTTTCAGAAATGAAGTTTATGTATTTTTTCTTTTTATCTTTTAATTCCATTTCCTTCCTTCCTTCCTTCCTCCCTCCCTCCCTCTTTTCCTTCCTTCATGAGAGTCTTACTCGGTTGCCCTGGCTGGAGTGCAGCGGCACACTCATGGCCACTCCAGTGTCAGCCTGCTGAGCTCTGGCAATCCTTCTGCCTCAGACTTCCAAGTAGCCAGAACTACAGGCACACACTACCATGACCAACTAATTTTAAATTTTATTATAGAGACGAGGTCTCACCAAGTTGCCCAGGCTGGTTTCGAACCTGCGATTTGCCTTGGCCTCCCAAAGAGCTGAAATTACAGGCTGAGTCACTGAACCTGGGCTAATTCCATTTTCTATAAACTTTTTGAAGTCTGCTCATATATTTTGTTAAATTTATACTAAATACTTTTTCTGATGCTATAGTAAATGGAATTGTTTTGGAAATTTTTATTTTTCTAATTGTACTGCTAGCATATAGAAATAAACTGGCTGGGCTCGGTGGCTCAGCCTGTAATCCCAGCACTCTGGGAGGCTGAGGCAAGTGGATTGCCTGAGCCCGCAGGTTCCAGACCAGCCCAGGAAACTTGGCGAGACTTCATCTCTACAATAAATAAAAGATAAGATATGTGGTAGCATATGTCTGTAGTTCTGGCTACTTGGAAGGCTGAGGTGGAAGGACCACTGGAGCCCAGCAGATCAACGCTGGGGTGGCTGTGCATGTGCCACTGCACTCCAGCCTGGGTGACAGAGTGAGAGAGTGAGAGAGAGAGAGAGAGAGAGAGAGAGAGAGAGAGAGAGAGAGAGAGTTAGTTTTATATATTGACTGTGTATAATGCCACCTTGCTAAATTTACTTGTTCTAGCATCTTTTGAAGAAACATCCTTAGGGCTTTCTATATACATAATCATGCTGTCTGCAAATAAGATCAGTTTTAATACTTCCTTTCCAATCTGTATGACCTTATATTTTGCCTTGTTGCATTGGCTAAGTATTCTAGAACAATGGTAAATAAAAGTGGTGAGAGTGGACATCCTTGCCTTATTCTGGACCTTACATAGAAAGCATTGAAACATTCATTCATCATCAGATATGATGCTACTTATAGGTTTTGTGGGTAGATAACCTCAATAAGGTTGAGGAAGTTTCCTTATAATACTACCTTGGTAAACATTTTTAACAGGACAAGGTATTAAACTTTGTACAATGTTTTCTCTGTATTTAATTAAGTGATATTTTTGTCTTCTGTATTCTTTCTGTATTCTATTAAAATGGTGAATTATGTTGGTAGACTAACAGAGATTAAACCAAGCTTGTATCCCTGGGATAACTGTATTATCCATTTTATTTATTGTTGGGCTTAATTAGCTAAATAGTTGTTAAGAAATTATGCATCTATTTGCAGCAACATGGATGCAGCTGGAGATGATCATTCTAAGTGAATACTACAGAAACAAAAAACCGAATACTGCAAGTTCTCACTCATAAGTGGTCCCTAAACATTGGGTACAGGAGCACAAAGGTGGGAACAACTGACACTGGGCACTACTAATGGGGGGAGGAAAAAGGGAGAATAAGGGACATACAACTACCCATTGGGTACCATGTCCACTACCAGGGGAACAGAAGGCTTGCTAGAAGCCCAAACCTCACCTGCATGCAATTTACTTAGGTAGCAAATCCTCACATGTACCCCACAACTCTAAAATTAAAACAAAAGAAATTATGCCTCTATTTTCATTAGGAATATTGGTCTGCAGTCCTCTTTTCTTACATTTCTTTGTCTGGTTTTGGAATCAGGATACTTTTTTTTTTAAGGGGTGTGGTCTTGCTATGTAGCCCAGGAGGAGGGCAGTGACTATTCATAGGTGTAATTGTCATGCACTACAGCCTCAAACTCCTGACTCAAGCATTCTTCTGCCTCAGTGTCTTAAGTAGCTGGGACTACAGGCGTGTGCCACCACACTCAGCTATATTTTGTGTTATTTTTATATTCCTAGTTTCCCAGATTCTCTTTTCTGGTTCACTAGACCAGAAAGGCTATAAGTTTTTCCATTGGTGGTCCATTGCCACCCATTTCACACAGCACACTTAGTCCCTGACTCTAAGTGAGTGTGGGGGTGGAGTGGAGAGAGAATATGTGGCATATGAGGCAATTCAAGGAAAGGTACGAAGGTAAGAAATCATATGAACAGTGAGATGCAATGAGATGGGAAATAATGCAATTTGACATTACGATTAAGTCATGTAAATTATTGAATTCCAGCTAGATCGAGAGTATGGCCAATGAAATAGATATTTTAGCAAGAAGGATAATATAATCATATTTGTGCTTTAAATTAAGATTAATCAGCCGGGCTCGGTGGCTCAGCCTGTAATCCCACGCCTTTGGGAGGCTGAGGTGAGTGGATTGCCTGAGCCCGCGGGTTCGAGACCCACCTGGGCAAATTGACAAGACCTCATCTCTACATAAAAATGGTAGTGCACGCCTGTAGTTCCAGCTACTTGGAAGGCTGAGGCAGAAGGATCGCTGGAACCCAGTAGGTGGAGGCTGCGATGGCCAGGAACGGCCACTGCACTCCAGTCTGGGTGACAAAGTGAGACTCCAACTCAAAAAAATAAATAAAAAATAAAAAAAGATTAATCTATATGCGCTGTATAAATGAACTGTAAACAGACAATGAGTGGAGGTAGGGAAATTAATAAAGAGACAGTTTCAGAAGAGCAGGTGGGAGGTAATGAGGTCTTAACTAGGCTAGTGGCAGAGGCAATAGAAGGGAAGGGTTAGATAGTGAATGATTCAGCAAATGATTGATTGGTGACCCTGAACTTTCTCAATAATCTGAGTTATCATAAAAAGATCAAATTTAACAGCTTTCAGGCAGGGAGTGCACCCATCGTTTATTTAATAGTGAGAGGGCTATTAAAAAAGGACATAAACATAAAATTATTTCTTTATATGTATGAGCCTCGTTCACTTGGTGAGCAACAATTACATACTGCAGTCATAAGTGCTCAGATGCCACATATAGTAGGTACCCCTTAATGAGGATATAGTTATATATAGATGGGAAATTAAATTAACCTTATTTTGAAATCTATTATATTTCCAAGTAGAGTACAAAGCTGGCATTAATGCAAGCCTAGTTATAGGGTTGTCTGTGATGGAGTTCCATCAGCACTCAAAGGACTGTAAAGACTTGAAAAGAACTAAATCTTTTTGATTGAGATACTACAAACACAAAAATGACTTTCAAGCTAGCATTACCACAAAGAATAAAACTATCAAAAACAAGACCTAGCACTTAAGAAGTAGTCATTATCTTCAAAGCACTGTAACCTAATTAACTAATTAAGGCTCTAAATTCAGTGTTTATACTGTAATTTTATTTTATTTTATTTATTTCAATTTATTTATTTTTTTTGAGTTGAAGTCTCACTCTGTCACCCAGACTGGAGTGCAGTGGCCGCTCCTGGCCACTGCAGCCTTGACCTGCTGGGCTCTGGCAATCCTTCCACCTCAACCTTCCAAGTTGCTGGAACTACAGGTGTGCGCTACCAAGCCCGGTTAATTTTTTGATTTATTGTAGACATAAGGTCTCGCCAAGTTGCCTAGGTGGGTCTCGAACCCACGGGCTCAGGCAATCCACTCACCTCAGCCTCCCAAAGTGCAGGATTACAGGCTGAGCCACAGAGCCCAGCTATACTGTAATTTTATACCACCACAATTTTATGTGTCAAAATTCATTTATCAATAGGTAATACTTTAGTTGAATATTATTACAATGATTAAATAATTTTATTTGCAACTCGTGCAAATTTTTTTCTTATATGTTGAGAAGAGTGTAGACATCAGCATACCTGCCCCAAAAGGAACAAGCACATTCACAGATGTTAGCAATTTAAATAGGAAATAACAAAATATAACAGAATTTTTGCTTTTCAATGGGGGAGTGTAGGGGAGAAAAGATAACCATGATTAGTTAGCAGATAAAAGTAGAGCTCCTCAGTGAAAAGACTGCCAGGTGAGATTCTTTATGAAAAATCTGGTAGAAGATGATGAAGATCCTGGTAAAACTGTGGCTATAGAGAGGTGATTAACAAAAATGTACTATGCACTGAGAGCAGATTGATTTAAAAAGCTCTGACTTTTACTCAGAAGCTTCAAAGGTAGTAGAAAAAATCGAATGCCTTTAAAAAGTTGTAATCCGGGTGCCTTGTTAACACCTAGAATTTTTCCTTGAATAGAGAGTAAGCCCCTTTCATTAATGAATGATTGGAGCTGATAGGTATAAAATGAGAAATTTACCTGAGATATCTTAGTAAAAACAATTACATGTTACCAATATATTACCTCAATACAATTAATAGAAATTCAAATTTAAAAAGTGAGGAAACAGTCAATCATCTATCAAATTGCATTAAAACAGAAAGAAGGCTGGGCACTGTGGCTCAAGCCTATAATCCCAGCATTTTGGGAGGCTGAGGTTGGAGGATTGCCTGAGCCCACGGGTTCGAGACCAGCTTAGGCAACATGGTGAGACCCCATCTCTACAATAAATCAAAAAATTAGCTGGGCGTGGTAGCACACACCTGTAGTTCTGGCTACTTGGAAGGCTGAGGTGGAAGGATAAACTTAGCCCAACAGATCACGGCTGCGATGGCCAGGAGCGTGACACTGCACTCCAGCCCGGACGACAGAGTGAGACTCCAACTCAAAAAAAAAAAGAAAGAAAAGTCTATGCTGTTGGTTAGTAGTATATTCTATATACTACTAAGGAGAGTATCAGAAAAGTGCAAATTTTCTCAAGGGACACAAGGCAAAATGTACCAAATATAATGAAAGAAATATAATGAAAGAAATATAATGAAAGAAAAAGAAAAGCAAACAAATCACATTAAAACTGTACATGCCAGCCGGGCTCGGTGGCTCAGTCTGTAATCCCGCGCCTTTGGGAGGCTGAGGTGAGTGGATTGCCTGAACCCGCAGGTTCGAGACCCGCCTGGGCAGCGAGACCTCATCTCTACAATAAATCAAAATATCAGCCGGGCGTGGTAGCGCATGCCTGTAATTCCGGCTACTTGGAAAGCTGAGGCGGAAGGATCGCCAGAGCCCAGCAGGTTGAGGCTGCGGTGGCCGGGAGTGGCCACTGCACTCCAGTCTGGGCAACAGAATGAGACTCCAACTCAAAATAAATAAATAAATAAATAATATTGTACATGCCTTTGATCTTGTAATTAATTTCTGAGAAATTGTGTTACATGGAAACAAAGATAAATGCTCAATGATTAATCTATATGCACAAATGAGTTTCTGCAGATGTTCCTAACAGTGTTATTTATAACAGGGAAATGAATGACAACCTAAATGTCCCATAATAGGGGACTGCTAACTTAAGAGGGCATAGCAATAGGAGAGAGTATTACACAGTTATTGACATGGAGATGATTACTTAATTAAAAAATGTTCACAACGTATTACAAGGTTTAAAAAGACTAAAAATGACCGGGTGCAATGGCTCAAGCCTGTAATCCCAGCATTTGGGGAGGCTGAGGTTGGGCAACTTAGTGAGACCTCCACTCTACAAAATGTCAAAAAAATTAGCCAGGCATGGTAGTACATGCCTGTAGTTCCGGCTACTTGGAAGGCTGAGGTAGAAGGATGGCCTGAGTTTAGTAAGTCGACGCTGGGGTGGCCAAGAGTGTGCCACTGACTCTGAATTAAAAAAAAAAAAACACTAAAAGCTACATAAAGAATAATCCTAGTTTTGCTTTAAAAAATGCACATGAACTAATAAAAAGGACTAGAAGACTAACAAAATGTTGAATGGAGAATTATATTTTCCACATTTTCTACTATAATCATACATTTCGTTGACTATTTATTACTATCACAATCAGAAAGAATACATTGAGTTACTAAAAAACAGTAGCATATGCCCTTGACCCACCTGTAATGCACTCTAGATATTCTAGGTCTGATGGTTACATATAAACTTTCTGTTCTGTCACTGCAATTCTGAATGAGCCTGGTAAAGATAATTCTAAACATCTATCATATGGTCAGTCACTTGGGAGGGATTACATCAAATTGTTATGAGTTTGGGAACCCAAATGACCCCTGTTGTAGACTGATATTAAAGTAAGACTATGTGTGTCCTAGGCAAGATTTGTTCTCTAGAGGTGAGAGAGTACTACATTAACCAGGTTTTATATTAAATGTCTTCATCATTTGTGAGCAGCCAGATGGCTGGTAATATGTGTAGATATTTTGAAACATAGGCTGGCTGATTTCAATTAGCTTTGAAGTGAGACAAATGATAGTGAGGATCTGTATTGCTAAGCCCAGGGGTACTGAGAATATTTTCTTACAGATGAATATTCCATCAGCTAGAGATCCCCTTTATATAATATAGCCAATAGGTTATCCAGGAACACATGTGCTGTTGGAAAGAATCTCTGTTATGAAGCACCTAACTGGGCAAGCATTTTATGTGCACTATAAGAAAAATAACGTGAGGGAGAAAAAGACCGTTACAGCCTATATGCTTGTATTTTAGAATGTACTAAGAAGTTTTGTGAAGGATCTTGGCTGCAAATGAAAATACTTCTATGATATCCTGCAGGAGTTTTGGGCCAAATCAAAGGCTCTGCCTGAAAAGATTAGAAACTGAACACATGTTGGTTTTCCCAAGGCTTAGCATGCAATGCCAATTTCGCATCATGCTCTTCAAGATGCCAGCTGTGTTGTTCCTGCTGAGTCTCCTCTATACTATACTCAGAAAAAGGACACAGTAAGAATACCACCACTGGGGCACACTTGGCCTAAAAAATCCAGATAAGTTAGGGTAGAATGAAATTAATTACCTTTTCAAAATAAATTGAGGATGTAAGATTTAATCTTTTCTTAATCACAGGGGTTCTAATGGACCTTTGGAAAAGTAATTTGACCCAAGTATTTCAAAAAAATAAAATGAAGAACTTGTTAAGACATGAAGTAAAGCAGAAACATAAAGAAGTAAAAATAAAGACAAAATTTTGACCTTCAATTTTCTTTCACAGCAAACAAATCACAAAATAAATGCCTGACATTGAGAAAATTAAACAGTTCTTAATGCTTGTTTCATCCCACTCAGTGACAAGGATGCTTACTATTAAGTGTTAAATGCCTACTATACTGTAGGTAGACAGTACAGCAGGTGTTTCATAGACATTATGGCTAATCGCTAATTATCCCAATGACCTTATGCATTTGACAGACTAAGGAATTTTCATTTTTAAAAATTTTGCAGACTAAAAAATTAAGGGTCAAAGAAATTAAATCACTTGACCAAGTTCACACAGTCCAGGTCCTACTCCGGAGTTCATGCTGCTTCCACATAATGATAGTTAAATGGAACAATCTCTGTTAATGAACTGTTTTTAGCGATTCAATTTTTTTGCAAGCAGAAGCAACAAAAGGCTCCTCTTGGTCACACCACTATAGCCCTCCAGACAAACTCCAGACAAAGCCCTCTGGAACTCCAGGCAAAGCACTGAGTTCCTACTCATAAAGGGACATGTCTTCCAGAGGCAATTTTCTTTGCCATAGAAAGAATGAGCATTATGAAGTAGCTTAAAGTAGCAGAATAAAGAGCAAACAGAGCTAATCTTACAGACAAAAAGTCAAACACCTAGTAAGGAGACAGATGGTGCAAGAACAACTGTTTAGACTTCTGCTACTCAAAACAGAGTCCACTAACTAGCAGCACTGATAACACCTGTGAGCTTGTTAGACAAGCAGTGTCTCAGTCCTCACGCCAGATCTGGAATCAGACTCTGCTTTAGGATGTACAGGAATGTTAGAGAATTATTGAGAAGCAATAATTTTAACCATAATTGAGCCAGTAGTAACTAAATGATGGTCAAAAAGCCTACAGCCAACAAAGCCTCCAGAAACAACGGATATTTTTACAAATTTCCACATTTGTGAAGTAATCAAATGTGAATTGTGAAGTCACTCGCTAAGAGCCCCTCTGCAGCACACTTTGAAGTCATTACTCCATTATTTTAATCCTACCTGGTAAGAACTTAGTTTCACATCACTTGTTTCACTAATTCATTCCTGGCTTCCACTCAAGTATAAAGAGAAAAGCAGCAGCACATGTGTAGTCAGAGCTTTACCTTCGAGTAATCAAGGCCAAGGTATGCTCTATGAGATAAAATGCATCTATAAGCAAGAGCTGTCTTCAGATTCAACGCGTTGCATATGATTTAACTATCACAGCAAGCAATCTGGTTATTACCCTACAAAACAACTTTTTGTGTATGACAACAATGGTCTTCAATACTGTGGCTAATGGAAGGGATTTATGGATTATTTTATCAAGAAAAAAAATCTTGTAAAAATAACTACTTCTCTTACATACCCACTACTCAAAACATAATTACCACCACTCAGATGATTAGACTAGTAGGAAAAGTGGTGATGCATTTGATCAAGAGAGAATACATAATTAAATCTGTTAAGTAATTGATTGATGGTATTACCACTGTCCTGTTACATAAATGAAAACATAAAATCACTGATGGATCCCTCTCATCACTGAAAACTGTAGCTCTGCCAGATAGTTAAAAATGATTTCCTGGAAGTATATGACCAGATGACTAGTTAATTTTTTTAATTTTATTTTTGAGTTGGTGTCTCACTTTTGCCTCTGCACTCTAGGCTGGAGTGCAGAGGCATGCTCACAGCCACCACAGCCTCAACCTGCTGGACTCAGGCGATCCTTCCGCCTCAGCTTTCCAAGTAGCTGGAACTACAGACGCATGCCACCATGCCTGGCTAGTTTTGTGTGTGTGTGATTTATTGTAGAGACAAGGTCTCACCAAGTTGCCCAGGCTGGTCTCCAACCCCTGGACTCAAGCAATGCTCTCGCCTTGGCCTCCCAAAGTGCAGGGATTATAGGCTGAGTCATGATGACGTAATTTTAAAGGGAAACTAATGACCTCACTTGAGAGATTTTTGTTTGTTTTACTTATTTATTGTTTAGATTTGTTAGGTTTATAAAACACTCATATGGAACAATAAGGAAGACTGTGAGTTAAAATCTGTCCCTTTGAGTATATTTTATGGAAATTCTCTCTTGAACAAATTTTAGTTATTTTGTTGCTTTTTGTTGGGGTTATTCCTTATCATTTATAATAATTAAAAACATTTGAATAAAAATCCTCAAAATCCTTAAAAAATAGGTAACTTTTTTCTACTTTAACTGCAAAAATTTAACCAAAGGAAAACAAACTCAGACCAAGAGGCTGAGACATTATCTGGTTTCTAATTCCAGACTTCTATTTTTTAACTTTGTAAACTTAATATTCTTACATTCTACAAAAAAAGGACTGAAAAAAGATTGACTTACACAGATATCATAATGCAGAAAAAGGATTAGTGATAGAATTCAATGTTCAAATTATAACAAAATGTTCTTAATCATTCAGTTTTTACGAATACACTATTCTTTTGTCTGATGGTGGCTTCCTTCTGTGCGTTCTTTTCTCCTCCAGCATCTCTGTTGACCTTGCTTACAAGAGGACTGACTCATCTCTGACTTATCAGATGGTTAAAGTCTGCCTAATTTGAGTAAGCTCTTAAAAAATGCTGTTTTTAAAAGGTCAATTAGTTCTAAACAAAGGCATTCAGTTCAGTAAGCATCTCCTATAGAGATACTTCCTACAGGGATAAGCCAATATTTCCTGTTGTGCTCTAGTGTACAAAGGGGCAAGGGAAGCTGTAAGTGAAAGCACACATTATCAGTTGGAGTCCCCAGAGCTGATAATTTCTGACAGCACTTACAGGAGATTTTCACTGAGCTGCTGCACCAGCGTTTTCTAGGGTTTTGTTGAATTATGTCATTTGTAGGGAAAGAGGTGTTTTACGAACACACCCAATCGATCATGAAATCTCTTTTTTCCTCCTTGGTGATTTTTGGTCTTGCCCATCTCCACTTCCAGAGTTGTGCCTTTCACATCTAGATTGCTCTGGCAGTCTCCCAGCTGCTATCTTTGTCTCTTGGTCTTCCCACTCCATCCACATGCAGGCAATAAAACAATGTTCCTCAATTCATTTCATCATGTACTTGCCTGTTAAAAAATTAAAGTAAGCCGGGCTCGGTGGCTCAGCCTGTAATCCCGCGCCTTTGGGAGGCTGAGGTGAGTGGATTGCCTGAGCCCGTGGGTTCGAGACCCGCCTGGGCAGCAAGACCTCATCTCGCTATAAATCAAAAAATCAGCCGGGTGTGGTAGCGCATGCCTGTAATTCCGGCTACTTGGAAGGCTGAGGCGGAAGGATCATCAGAGCCCAGCAGGTTGAGGCTGCGGTGGCTGGGAGCGGCCACTGCACTCCAGTCTGGGCAACAGAGCGAGACTCCAACTCAAAAAAAACAAACAACAACAACAAAAAATTAAAGTAGCTCCCTATTTCTCAGCCTATCAAACTCAAATTTCTTCTTTTTTTATTATTATAAAGATATGGGGTACAATTCAGGCATAGGTATACAAATGTTGATTATGCAGGTACCCTTGTTGATGAGGTGTTCCCCTTCCTCCCCTAGCAGTTTCCTTCAACTGCCAATCCCACCCCACCTCCCCTGACAGTTTCCAACTACTGTCAATCCCTTTCTTATAGTATTATAATTGTTCAAGGACCGCTTATGAGTAAGAGCATATGGTACTTTGTTCTTTGATCTGTGATCACTGAGTATGATCAACTTTAAATTCATCCAAGTTGCTGTGAAGTCCATATGTTTATCCTTCTTTATGGCTGCATAATATTCCATTGTGTATATGTACCACTTTTTTTTTTTATCCCATCCAGCTTTGATGGGCAACATGATTGGTTCCAAGTTTTTGCTATTATGAATAGAGCTGCAACAAACATACGTGTGTAGGCATCTTTTTTGTAGAATGATTTGTGTTCCTCTGGGTATATTCCCAATAGGGGAATTGTTGGGTCATATGGAAGGTCAATTTCTAGTTCTTTCAGAAATCACCACACTGTCTTCCAAAGAGGTTTCATTAGTTTGCATTCCCACCAGCAGTGTAGAAACGCTCCTTTTTCTCTGCATCCTTGCCAGCATCTGTTGTTGGTTGTTTTATCAATGATAGCCATTCTTACTGGGGTTAGGTGGTATCTTAATGTGGTTTTGATTTGCATTTCTCTGATGATTAGTGAGGCTGAGTACTTTTTCATGTGTCTGTTGGCTGCCTGTATATCTTCTTTTGAGAAGTGTCTATTCATGTCTTTTTCTCACTTTTTAATGGGGCTGTTTGTTTTTTTCCTTTCAGTACATTTGAGTTCCTTGTAGATCCTAGATGTTAGGCCTTTGTCAGATACACAGTTGGCAAATATTTTTTCCCATTCTGTGGGTTGTCTCCCTGCTCTCTTGATGGCTTCTTTTGCTTTGCAGAAACTCGTTAGTTTGATGAGGTCCCATTTGTCTATCTTATTTCTTAAGGTAAGGGCATTTAGGGCTCTGATCAGGAATTGGTTGCTAGTTTCAATTTCCACAAGGGTGTCTCCTGTGTTTTCTAAAATTCTTATAGTCAAACACAAATTTCTGAGCTTGAGTTTTAAAAGTTCCCATACTTTGAATCAGTGATTATCTCTACAAAGGAGAACACTGAAACTCTATGAGGCAACTTTCCAGAGTCACAGTTGTAGGTGTTGGGATTTCAGCTCAGGCAATCTGATTTCAGAGTTTGGGCTCTCAAGTATCACTCCATTGTCCTTGTTAAGAATCTGGTGTGTTTCCTTGCTATTGTATTGTATGTGGAGGTATTTCTCCAAATACATTATTCTAAGATAGTTCATTTCTTTTGTACATTCACACAAGTCCTATATATAGTAGACAGTTTATTTCATTAACTGGTGCTACACTAGAATGGTTTTTCAGATAAACTATAATGCCAAGATTCTAACTGCTTGGAGTCAAAGATCTCTGAGGATATGGGTGGTTAAAAGTATTTTCATCTATTTATATCCTCATCTGCTGTAGTTTCTGCTTAAAAATAGTTGCGGCATTAAATTTTCCAACAAGGTGTTCTGGTCCGGAAATATGCAATGGTGCAATCTGAGTAGAGGCTTACAAAATATATATCTGTATATGTATGTGTGCATATAATTTATGTATGGCAATCCTAGAAATAAAGAAGTAGAAAGAGTATATCAAGTATGATGTTATATAATCTCTAGCACTTGCGATGTTTAAATTAAAAACAACATTTAACATACTCACTGTTTTTTTTAATCTATGATGAAACCAACAAAGTAAATAAAGAGCCCCCACCAAGAAGACATTGAATGTACATAGCATAAGCAAATGCTGCCAGCTATAGCTTTGTTAAATGTTAGGCAAAGTTCATGTAAATTAAATATTTATACTTTGCATCATGCTCTAAGTATTAATCAATCCTTAACTGAGAAAAAAGAAATCAATACTTTCTTTTTCTTCTGTCAAGTTTGTAGCAACTGAAAATAAAGGGATACATGGGTAATGTTATATAGACAGGAAAGACCATTACCAGGAAACAGAACAGTAGCTCTCTTCTTCTTGTGTGTGTGTGTGTGTGTGTGTGTGTGTGTGTGTGTGTGTGTGTGTGTTTGCATTATATTGCCAACTAAATACTCTAAAGATATTTCAAGAAAAAAAAAAAACCCATTTTTGATCTGAGATGTTTCAAAAGAAAATCTGAAATATTACCATATACATATTCGCAGAGATTGACCACATAAGCATATGATGATGACGTTGCTATAAAGAATTAGGCATTCTTATGTTCTTTCAGTGACAAAAACCCATTGTTCTATTGTTTTATGTCCCAAGTTTATGATATACCAATAAACATGTTCTTAAAATAAGACAATGAATAACTTTGAAATTGCATCCAAAAAGTAATTAGCTACTCCACAGGATGCTAGCAAAACTGAAAACCAAGATGCCACCTATTTTCTATAAGACTATTTCTAAATAGTCCAAATACAAACTTGGAGGAAAGTTCAAAGCTCAAAGTAAATCTGTTTAATGAAAAGATAGCTTGAGGAAGTTCTGCATAAATATTCTTCTGATGCAAAAAGAGCTATTGTGAAAAAATATTTCACTCTTCCTACATCAAGATGAAAACTGAGGACAACTCCACGCTACTAAAACAACAATAGCTACCACTTACTGCATGCCAGGTACTTTTCATCTACTGTCTCCTTTAATACACTTACTACTTTGTAAAATATTACTACCTCTATTTTTTAGCCAAGGAAACTGAAGTTCAGAGAGATTAAGTAATTTGGTCATAGGCCTAGGTCTGGATCATATACCTAGAACATGGCAGATCTGCACTTGCACTTAGATCTACCTAACTCTAGATTTTGTTTCTTTCTATTTTACTATACAGCAATAGTCCTCAATCTTTAGTGCCTGCCACAATCATCTGGGATCTTTACCAAAATACAGATGTAAGCCAGGTGTGGTGGCTGACATCTGTAATCCCAGCATTTTGGGAGGCTGAGGTGGGAGGACTACTTGAGCCCAGGAGTTCAAGATCAGTCTGGACAACATAGCAAGACCTTGTCTCTACAAAAAATAAAAAAAATTAGCTGGGTGTGGAGATGTGTACCTGTAATCCAAGCTACTTGGAAGGCTGAGGCAGGAGGATTGTCTGAGCCCAGGAGGCTGTGATAAGCTGTGTTTGTGCCACTGTACTCCAGCATGGGTGACAGAGTGAGAACCCAATTAAAAAACAAACAAACAAACAAACAAACAATACAGATGTATAAGTTGTATTCCCATAGATCTTAAACCAGCAGGTCTGAGATAGAGCTCAACCATCTTTATTTTTAAAAAGTTGTTCAGGTGCTTTGATGTATATTAAAGGATTTGTACTTAATACCAGACTGAACAAATGAAAACAGGACAAGCTAGAAGTTTCTTTATCATTTTGTAATACTTGTTTTTAGCAAATTTACCTAACTACATATTTTGTAGGCATCCATTAAATTATCCCATTTTCTATCCACATGATAACCCTAAGCAAATAAGGAAGTAGGAATAGCATAAGTGATACAGAAGTGCATTGAGTATACAAGAAACATCAAATAGGGGCTGACAGTTTGCCTCCGATAATATGAAAAATGAACAACAACATACAGACAGGAGAAGAAGGAAGATAAATATTGCTCTTATATATTAATATAGCACATATTTTGGATTAGACAGAGAAGAATAAAACCACATAAATAAACAGAAAACAACAATTTAAAAGAGCTCTGGGCTTAATCTTCAGAAGTTTACAATTTGTAAAAATGAAATTTAAACACATTGGATTCAACCATCCCCAAAATGTTTTATGTTATTTTGCTGTAGAGAATAAGAAAAAAAATCCCATAGTTTAATACTTTTTCTGGTAAATATATTCTTCTCTTGATTAAGAAAAAAGCTAATATTCTATATACATTGTTTTACCCACCCATAAATATTTATTGGGCACTTACAGCATATAAAGCATTTTTCTATTTCTAATATTTTACCAGTTGCATTATAACACCACAATTCTCACGTTGCAGCTTTCTAAACTTGTATTTGTAACTGGGCTCACACACACAAAAAAAATTCATAAAAGATCAGAATGTTCTTGCAGCAAAAAAAAAAAGTTGTTGAGTATGATTTTCAGATGTGGACAAAATATCAAATAAAAAAATGTAGATTCAAAATTCTAAAAATAAATGAATAGTTAAATATTTGCATAATATAATTGCATGCAATATTATAAAGCATGCAGGTAAAATGCAGTATCTGTTCATTTAATAATACATTTTAAAAGCTAAATTTATAATAGAACAATTGTTGTGCTCATTTCCTCTGACCAGTAATCTATTCACCGCTAAAGTGTTGATGATCAATATCTTCCTACACACTCATACACATTCATTTTCTTGAAAGTGCTTTTGTCTGAACTTAAATAAATATACTGTGAAATTAGAAAAAAATCCACAGGTGGTTACTCTAAATCTTCCATTATGACCCAAAGCTATTGTGAATGTTTCTTCAAACGTGGCCCACAGCCCACAAAGAATCACATTCACCTGGGAAGCTTGCCTCAAATGCAGATCCTTACTCCAACAATGCCTGAATCTTACAGAGACATAAAATCACTTCTCTTATCATTTTAATTCATATTCTCACATCTGTTTTTACCCATATTAAATTCCATGAACAATCATCATTTCCATTTTGCAAACACCCTCTTGGCCTTCCTTCCCTCTCTCTACTAGTAAAATGCCAACACATTGTAAGCAGGCTTACGCTAAGCTTGCTTCTGAGCAGATGAACACTGCCAGGGAAAAATCACACAACTGTGCTGACTATGCTCACTTAAAATTTATTACCACAAATCTCAAATGGGGACCCAGCACTGTCAGACACAGAATCCAATCAGTTCTTTCTATATATTTCTTTTTGCCACTTTGAGATAACAGTTTCACAAATCTTCTAGTCCTCTCAAATCTTTAACATCCCATCCCAGGTCACTTGCTACTGATAACCCTGCCTAATACTTCAGTGGAAAAATAGATCCAATAAGATGAATTTTATCTCATCCTCCCACAAATTCTACCAACCTAACCATATCTCCTCTCACACTCTGCCTTTTCTACTTTTACAATGGAAGACGTGTCCATGCTCCTCTTTAAGGCCAATCCTTCTGCTTGTGGCCAGGAGCTCATCCACTTGTGACATCTCAAGGACTGTCCTTGCAATACCTCTTTTCTCTTCTGCATCATCAATTTCTCCAGTACAGATAATTCTCACTGGCATATGAATGCCATAATCCCATTTATCTTAACACACACACACACACACACACACACACACACACACACACACACACCAATTTTCCCTGCACTCATGTTTCTCTCTAGGTCCCATTGCATTTTCTATTACTTTTCAAAGCAAAACCCTCTACAAAGAGCACCCTTCACTTTCTCCCTATCCACTTCAATTCAGGTTTGTTTGTTTGTTTGTTTGTTTGAGTTGAGGTCTCACACTGTTGTCCAGACTAGAGTATATACTGTGCAGTGGCACAATCATGGCTCATCGCCACCTTCTATGTAGCGGGGTCTATAGGTGTGTGCCACCACGTGCATATAAATTTTTGATTTTTTTTTTTTGCAGAGACGAGGTCTCGTTATGTTGCCTAGGTTGGAATTCAGGTTTTTGTTTCCATCAGTTCACTGAAATTCTGCTAATTAAGGTTACCAAGGACTATATTTTCCCCACAGCCAGCAGCCAATTCTTTGTCACAGGTTAATACATACCATATTGTCTCACTTTATTAATCTTTATACTAGCATTTCATATAGTTGACCACTTCATCCTTCCTGGCATATTTCCTTTTCTAGCTTCTGGGTTACTCCACTTTTCTGGTTTTTTTTCCACCTCATTGGGCAGTTCCTTCCTGGTCTATTTCATTGGCTTCTTCAATACTGGATCTCTCTCAGTGTTGGATCAAGAATATCCCTTAGCTCTTTTTTTTCCCTTCATCCATTCTCTCCTCCTAAGTGATTTGATTTTATCCAATTCCATCGATAAAATCTGGATTTCATCTAATTTATATGTGTATTACTTCAAATTGAATCTCCAGTCCATTTCTCTTTTTAAACTCTAGTATCCCTTTTTATAATCAGCTGTCTTCTTGACATCTCAATTTGGATGTCTAAGACACATCTCACACTTAATAAGGCCGAAACAAAACTACTGGCATCCAGTTTCTCACATGCAAAGTCCTCCCTTCTCAGTAAACGATATCACTATCTACCCACTTGCCCAAACAAAAATTTGTAGTGTTTTTTTTTTTTTTTTTTTGAGTCGGAGTCTCACTTCTGTCGCCCAGGCTGGAGTGCAGTGGCATACTCACGGCCACTCCAGCGTTAGCCTGTTGGGCTCCAGTGATCCTTCCACCTCAGCCTTCCAAATAGCTGGAACTACAGGCACACGCTACCCATGCCCAGCTAATTTTTGATTTATTGTAAAGATGAAGTCTCGACAAGTTGCGCAGGCTGGTCTCGAACTCGTGGGCTCAGGCAATCAGAGTCATTTTTTATTCTTTTCTTCTCACCTTAGCCTTCTCTCTTCCAATCCAATCTATCAGTTAAATCTTGCCGCTATATCTCCAAAATATATCTCAAACCTAACCAGGTCAAGCTGAAAGTGAGTCCCTTTAATGTGTCTGATGCCTGGTTCTACGTTGGGTCAACTCCATGTCCATGCCTCTATCGCCACCTTCTCTTTGGCAATCTCACATTCACTAGCCTAGTTCAAGTACTCATTTTCTCATTTAAACAACTACCCCAGCCATCTAAATAATCTTCCTGCATCAAATCTCTCCTCTTCAAAGCCACTATTCACACTGTCATCAGTCACGGCTCAGAAATCTTTGGAGGACTCTAAATATTCAAAAGAAAACCTAACCCCCTTGTTAGGATATTAAAAATTTTCCAAGATTTTAACTCATCTTTTTAGTTCCATCTCTCAGTGCATTCCCTTTAACCACCCACTAATCAGGAAAGACTATTTAACCATGTCCTAAATATGACATGTATTAACCTACCTCTAATTTTTGGTTCATGCTATTACACCGTGGTGATAACAGGAAACATGGGTAAAAGTTTCAACCCTGCCATCTGTCCTGATTTCCAATCTTCACAGGTTAAAGAAAAAATAAGGAGAAACTACTAGCCTCAAAATTAAATAAAAATGTATTTGAGAGTTGTTATAAATTCTAAAGGATACACAGAATACTACCAAATTCTTCTATATATTGGCTCTACAATTTTACAACCCCACAATTAGTAAGAGAGTATCCATTTCTCCAACATGCTTGCTACCAATAGATATATCGACTTTAAACATTTCTGCCAATTTGGTAGATTAAAATAATTCTGTCATTCCCTGACTATTGGTGAGGCTGAGCATCTTTCCCAATGTTTTTGGCTATTTTCTCTTCTATAAATTAACTCTCTGCCCATATTCTTTGCCTGTTTTCCTGTTCTTCCTCCATCCCTGCCCCTTGCTTTTCTTATTATGAATATAAATGCTTGCTTTGTTTTACTCAACAAAATTTTAAAAAAAATTCTGGCACTTATCTTTTTAACCTGTTGAGGTGTCTTGTCATAAGGGAGTTTTCATTTTGATACAGCTGAACTTATCAATCTTTTTTTTTATGTCTTTTGAGCTTGATATCTAATTTAAGGACTTCCCTACGTGATGGTAATAAACACTTTTCTTCTAACATTTACAAAGTGTTTCTTATATTTTGATTTTTATTATTTTTATAATGTATTTTTGTGAATGGTGTGAGATTAAATATAACTTCCTAAATGCAAACCATTTATTGGACAGTTCATTCTTTAAATATTGATTTCAAATGCCTCATTTATTGTACACTTAAATTATGAGATATACACAGATCTGTCTCAGAACGTTTACTCTGTTCTAGTGATCTGGCTGGCTTTCTCTATACCAAAACGACACTGCTGCATTTTATTGAATGCTTTTGGGGGGGATTATTCAGATGATTTCATAGTTTTCTCCTTTAATAACTATCAAAGTAGGTTATACAAATAGGTTTTTTGTTTTTTAGTTGAAGTCTCACTCTGTCGCCCAGGCTGGAGCACACTCACGGCCACCCCAGCGTCGACCTGTTGGGCTCAGGTGATCCTTCCTCCTCAGCCCTCCCAGTAGCCAGAACTACAGGCATAAGCTTCTATGCCTGGCTAATTTTTAAAATTTATTGTAGAGACAAGGTCTTGCCAAGTTGCCCGGGCTGGTCACGAACCCATGGGCAATCCATTCATCTCGGCCTCCCAAAGTTCTGGGATTACAGGCTGAGCCACTGAGCCTGGCCTGTTTTGTTTTCTAAATCTCCAGTTTTACCTTCGGTGGTCTGTTAACATGGCTTGTTTGGTTTTGTTTCTCTTTAAATTTGATTAGATTTCCTTGTGTCTTAATATGATCAATACTTGTGAATATTTCCTGTATGTATGAAATAAATGTTTATCTCTATATAGCTACCACATCAAGCTTTTTATCTGCTCCACTCAGATATACTTGTTTTTTCCACTTTATTGTGTCAAATTCTGAAAAATGTGTGCTAAAATCCACTATGATCTTGGCTTTATCAAGTTTAAAAAACAATTTCTATTAGCTTTCTTCTCATTATGTAAAGTTGCTAAATAAACTCATATTTGTAAAACAATCTACCAAGACGATAATGAAGTACCTCTTCATTTAATTCAATGTTTTTGCTTTGAATTCTATTGCTATAATCTACTAATTTTTGTTATTATTTGCCCGATTAACCTTTTCCTTAACCTTCTAGTCTATGTTTTACATGTCTCTTATAAACCACAATTGTACATGCTTTCACAGTAATTTTTTTTTTTTTTTTGAGTTGGAGTCTCACTCGGTCGCCCAGACTGGAGTGCAGTGGCCACTCCCAGCCACCGCAGCGTCGACCTGCTGGGCTCCGGCGATCCTTCCGCCTCAGCCTTCCA
>NW_007025645.1:581345-584004 GCF_000164805.1 Carlito syrichta
GCCTGTCCAGGCGGGTCTCGAACCCGCGGGCTCAGGCAATCCACTCACCTCAGCCTCCCAAAGGCGCGGGATTATAGGCTGAGCCGAGCCCAGCTACACAGTGATTTTTGAGAGGTTATCTTTTATTAGTGGTTGTAACTGTTCTGTATTATGTTTCTGTTTCTCACGCTTTCTTGTAACTTTTATATTTTCTTTTCCTGTTATATGTTAGATTTTCTGAGTTTTTTTTGTTCCACATATTTTTCTTCCTAATGGTTTCTTAAAATATATATTTTATTTTAAAGATGTGGGGTACAATTCAGGATTAGGTATACAGTGGACATCGTACAGGTAAAGCCTGGACCTTCCTTTTGTCCCCACTTTGCCTGGTTTGAGATCAGATACTCTTATTGATGTTGTATCCCCACAACCCGGCAATATCCTAATACTGCCAATCCCTTTCTTATAATATTATGGTAAATGTTCAGGGTCCCCTTATGAGTGAAAACATGTGGTACTCTGTTCTTTGTTTCTGTGATAGATCACTGAGTATTATAGACTCTAAATCCATTCAAGTTGCTGCAAAGTCCATATGTTTGTCCTTCTTTATGGTTGTGTAATATTCCATCATATATATATACCACAGTTTTTAAAAATCAAGTCCAGTCTTGATGAGCAACATGGTTGGTTCCATGTTTTTTGCTATTGTAAATAGTGCTGCAATAAACATGCGTGTGCAGGTATCTTTTTTTAGAATGATTTGAGTTCCTCCAGGTTTATTCCTAGTAGGGGGATTGCTGGGTCATGTGGAAGGTCAGTTTCTAGTTCGTTTAGAAATTGCCACAGTTTTCCATAGAGACTGTACTAGTTTGCATTCCTACTAGCAGTGTAGAAGTGTTTCCTTTTCTCTGCATCCTTGCCAGTATCTGTTGTTGTTTTATCAATGATGGCCATTCTTTCTGGGGTTAGGCGATATCTCAATGTGTTTTTGCTTGGTTTTACACTGTTTAAGTCTATATAATGGCTTGTCTCATAGAAGAGAGAACTGGAATAGGTTAGACTTCTTGCTATAGCAAGCTCAAATTGTGTCAGACAGTCAATGTGGTTTTGATCTGCATTTCTCTGATGATGCTTCTAATGGTTTTAAAGTAAAACATTCTATTTTTTTTCTTCTAGTAATTTTGCTTATCATGAGTACTACTTGCATGTCTGATAAATATCAGTTTTATAATTTGAACAGATATTGGCAGGCAGTAAGAAAAGGGATTATTTTTACCAGGAATTTTGGAGATACTATTCCCTATTGTTTTGCATCCAGCATTGTTAATCAGAAATGTGATATCAATACAATTATAGGATAATTTCTGGTTACTACTCAATCTTCAGTGTCTCTCAATCTACCTGTTTTCTTCCTAACTCTTTCACCTTTTGAATTGTTAACTTCAAAAAGCTCTAAAGTTTTCTTTTTTGATGAATGCAGTGTCACCCTTTATGTCTCTGAGGACAGTAATTATTTTAAAATCCTAGCTGAGCTCGGTGGCTCAGCCTGTAATCCCGCACCATGGGAGGCTGAGATGAGTGGATTGCCTGAGGGTTCGAGACCCGCCTGGGCAACTTGGCGAGACCTCATCTCTACAATAAATCAAAAAATTATCTGGGCGTGGTAGCACATGCCTATAGTTCCAGCTACTCGGAAGGCTGAGGCGGAAGGATCGCCGGATCCCAGCAGGTCGAGTCTGTGGTGGCCGGGAGTGGACACTGCACTCCAGTCTGGGTGACAGAGTGAAATTCCAACTCAAAAAAATAAAATAAAATAAAATCCTGTTTTGTTTTCTTTATTTTTTATTTTTATTTTTGAGTTGGAGTCTCACTCTATCACCCCGGCTGGAGTGCAGTGGCACACTCACAGCCACCACAGCATTGACCTGCTGGGCTCTGGCAATCCTTCCGCATCAGCCTTCCAAGTAGCCAAAACTACAGGCATGAGCTGCCACGCCTGGCTAATTTGTGATTTTATTGTAGAGATGAGGTCTCGCCAAGTTGCCCAGGTTGGTCTTGAACCCCCGGGCTCAGGCAACCCACTCGCTTTGGCCTCCCAAAGTGCTAGGATTACTGGCTGAGCCTCCGAGTCCGATCCTGCTTTCTTTATTAACTGGGATCTCTCAGGTGTTAGTTCTTCCATTTACATAGTTTAGTGTCCTCCTTCATGATATTGGTTTTCTTCAAATATTTTGTGTTCTGGGTTGTGGGCTTATCTCTGCTAGGACTTTAAAGATATTCTGTTAGTCTGTGTCTGATGTATGTGATCAATATCATGTGATAGTGGTTAAAATGGATAGTTAATTAAAATGGGCAGTTAGTGACAAGCTTCTGCAAGGCCAAAGAAACCATCAAGAGAGCAGGGAGACAGTCTACAGACTGGGAAAAAGTATTTGCCAACACCAGGTCTGACAAAGGCTTAACATCCTGGATCTACAAGGAACTAAAACATGCTGAAAAGAAAAAAACAAACAACCCCATTATAAAATGGACAAAAGATATGAACAGACACTTCACAAAAGAGGACATCCGAGCAGCCAACAAATACATGAAGAAATGTTCAACCTCACTAATCATCAGGGAGATGCAAATCAAAACCACACTGAGATATCACCTAACTCAGTCAGAATGGCAATTATCA